>NW_027137832.1:2310051-2337551 GCF_000149305.1 Rhizopus delemar RA 99-880
TCTGGTATTTATACTCGTTTCTAGAGGTTAATTATTCCTTTTCAGATACTTTAATTAATTATAACTGTAGATCTAGTATAAATAATTTTTAATATGAACACTGTTTATAATTATTTCTTAAGTAGATCTATTTTTCATTTATGTTTCATTGCATCAGGAGCTATATTAAAGCAACTTGTATTGTGTTAAAGAAGTGGAATTAGTTATGATCGAATAATAGAGAAAGACTGTAATAGATCTTTGTAAAGTATTCACTACTCTGATTTCTTATAAATTGAATATGATGTCGTATTTACCTTAATAATTTTCTTAATGTCGTGTGAGATCACTCAAAAGATTCTTCAACTAATAATTTGACTGTATATCATATATAGCCCAAAGTGCTACAGTCACACCAAATAAATTTCCGGACAAAATATTGAAACAAAAAATTTAAAAAATATGGCATGTAAGTTCAAGACTAATTAATAAGTGTATACTTAAGCTTGGGATTTCAAGTTTTGAGAAAAGAAAGATTCACATGTTTATTTTAAGAATATATTCATAAAATAATTCTCAATATTCTGTTGCGCCGCCTTTAGCTTTGATAACTGCTTCACACCGTCTCTTCATACTTCGAACTAATCGGTCCGCAAACTCATCGTCCATTCTTTCCCACTCTTCTCGTAGAGCCACCTTCAATTGCTCCAAGTTTTTGACCGATGATCTTTTTCTTTCAATTCGCCTTTCAAGAGCATTCCAAACATGCTCAATGGGGTTCAAATCAGGGCTTTGAGCAGGCCAGTACTCAAAACCCCTGATTTGGTGGGTCTCCTTCCACCATCGAGCATAACCACCAGTATGACAGGAAGCACCATCCTCTTGGAAGATAAAATCCCTCTCCTGATGTGCCGTGACATTTGTAAACCAAGGATGGAACCTATTGGCCAAAATATTGATATATTTTTCTTGGTCTACGGAACTGGTATCAATAATTTCTAAAGGTCCAAAACCTCCTCCCCAAAAACATCCCCAAACCATAGCACCACCTCCACCCCACTTGACTGTGGGTATTATATTTCTTTCGTCATAACGCTCTCCTTCCTTCCTGAGCACTCTTTTTCCGCGTTTACTGCCTTCTACACAAAAGCGCGACTCATCAGACCAAACAACGCTTCTCCATTGGTCTTCCGTCCAATTGAGATGTTCCTTCGCCCAGCGAAGCCTACTTTTGCGGTGTCTTGCAGTCAATCTAGGCTTGTGGGCTGCTCTGTACGATTTGAAGTCAAGTCGATCGACATACGATCGAAGAGTTTCTATAGAGACAAAAACATCTAGCTTTGCTAATTCCACATTTATTTCTTTATAAGAGGTAAAAGGATCCTCTCTAATAATCCTGTTCAAGTGCCTTTCAGTTCTTTCATTTATTTTCAATGGACGACCTGTTTGCTTGTGAGGTAAAGGGCTGCCATAGTCATCAATCTTGGTTTTTATGTCTTGCACAGTAGACCTGTTCAATCCAACAAGGTCTGCAATCTCTCTAATCGTATGATGTGTTCTAAGAAGATAAAAAACCCCCCATGCTTTACTTTCTTTTGTTTCATCTTCAGATATAATTAAAGGTCGGGTGCAGTCTTTAGAGATTTGAGCAGACATTTTTTTTTAATGTATTGATGGATGAGAAAAAGACAAGTTTATTTTGTTATGAGGTTAAAATTATTTCAATAAATTTCTTTGTCCGAAAATTTATTTGGTGTGATTGTATATACGATAAACAGCCCACACAATTTATACCGTACTACCTCGGACCCTAAATCACATTATTATATTCTAAGACGTAGTTTGTATTGAATGGGCTCTCTCTCTCGTCCTTACTCAATAAAGAGGTTCAAGAGACTCATCGATTTTTCGACTTATTTTATTACTTTTATTAATCGAGAGAAATAACACGCCTATTCCACATATGAATCATGTTTAAAGTATGCTGCGATACAACAATTATCTTTTATCAATTCTAATATACTTCTTTCCGTTATGATCAGGCACTGTTCTATAACATGTAACTCAATCTTCTAGTAGTTTTTTAACGTATTGTATAAAAAATACATACTTTTATACTTAATGCATATAAACATTTATTAAAAAAGCTTATACAAGGCTAATGACAGAAGTCTGCTCATGGTAAATACAAAGCTCCATATTTGCATCACATACTCTTTGAAGATTCTAGACGACATAACCTCAAGTTCCATTATAACGAATCTAAATCATTATCGAAAGTTGTGCTGACATGTTTATGCAAATAATAAAGTTAATCATCAAAAAATGATTGTATTAAATCACCGTCTTCCTCATTTTACTGTATCTTTCCTCTTTCTCGTCTTTTAATTGCTTTTTCAATTCATTGTTAAGCTGCTCAAGAAATAATAGTAATGCAGCACAAATAAATCTATACAAATAGGGATACTTTTTTATTAAGTTAATACAAGTTTCTTTATACATTCTATTCCAAATTAACAGTAGCACCAACAGCCTCAAGTGCCTTCTTTAATTTCTCTGCTTCTTCTTTAGGAACACTTTCTTTGAGTACCTTGGGTACACTTTCAACAAATTTTTTGGCTTCAACTAAATTCAAACCAGCCAAGTTCTTTACTTCACGAATCACTTTAGCCTTTGAGGCAGCATCCACTTTATCAATCTTAATGTTGAATTCTGTCTTTTCTGCTGGCTTTTCTTCTTCAGCAGGCGCAGAAGCTGCTGCACCGCCAGGAGCAGTAGGCATAGCAACGGGCATAGCAATATCTTGGATATTTAAACGAGTCTAGCAAGTCATTAATATTCTCATTTTAAACAAGCTTTGTGGTGTACCTTCAATTGTGATACGAGTTCTGATGTTTGCAATAACGTTAAACCTTCGATTTGATCAACAATAGCAGAAATTTTAGGGTCAACAGTATTGCAGGCACCTGGGGTTGGAAGAGGTTGTTCGGTACTGTACCAACGTCTGGTACACATGGGGACTACACTTGACATTCTAATAATTACTATTCAGTTTTATGTATAATTCTGACACCGTTCACTAAATATACCGAATGGTTTGTCTGGTGGTAGTGACGTTGATTAACTTGGAGGTGTAACGAAGCTAAGTGTATGTGTGAAATTAATTTTTTTTTGTTGAATAAAAACATTCAATCTTTGCTGCTTACCATGCTGTGTATGTAAAAAAAAAGAAAGGAAAAGGATAAAGTACGAGGCAAGGGTAAGGATTTTTTGAGATATAAAGTCACGACCACGTTGAAAGTCCGTTGAATTTTATTTATTGCTCTTTAACAGCCTTTGTCTGCACTTTTTGGTTAACACCTTTAGGCATCACCTCTTTTCGTTAGAGAACAGCACATTGTATTGAACGGGTTAGGTAAGCCTTATGTTATATGTAACTAAAGCATGAAATCATTAGAAGTTCAATCTTAGTAGTACGCTACTATTGAAGTTTTTATGCTACTTACTGAGCCTTGCTTGGATTCATCAGTTCAATATAAAATCTAAAATGCAGAGAATCATTAAAATAAGAAGCACTTGTATTTATAAACATAGATATAAATATATATGCATACATATTGAAGCAATAAGCCCTAAATATTTGTTGTATTAAGATTACTTTTCTACGACACTTGCTTATTCGATTACAAACAAGTTTCATATAAAAAAATTGTTTATTAATTTACATATTAAAAAAAGTGATTGTGGTGATTGTGATGTTGGTTATGTCCACCTGTATATTATCGTTAGAATACGATTTTATGAAAATATAATACTTTACCAAAACCTGGTAAAAATCCACCAAAGCCTTGAGAAGGAGGAGGAGGAGGAGGATAGTAACCGCCGCTTTGATGATGATTCTAAAAATAGGATACAGTTAACAACGCTAAAAAGATTTATTTTGTGATGTACTTACGTTCCCATGATGATGATTACCCAAGAACTTTCCTGCTGCAAAGCTAATATCGATTGAATTAATATATTTTGTAATTTACTCTATGGCTCTATTTACCCAATTAAACCACCTGCAACAGCGCCTCCGTACCCTATAGAATATCAAAAAGTTTTTAATTTTTTTTTTTTGCCAAGAGCTTATTATTTTTTATGCTAACCTTTAAATACATTTCCTAATCCTCTATCTTGTCCCTCGACTCCTGTATTGTTTGATGGATACGGACTATTAGGATCAGAAGCGGTTGGATAAGGATGTGCTTGTTGAGTTGGATAAGAAGTAACTGCTGGAGAGTTGTTGGAATATGGCTGAGCATAACTAGACTGATAGCTGCTTGCTTCTCCACCATTGACGGTATTAAAGGAAGAAGAAGGTTGAGTAGGAAGTTCCCATTGTGTTCTACCAGTTGCTTGCTCTAAATAATAGTAACGCTGTGATGATTCATCCCAAAGGGCAATCCTGTTACAAATTTAAGTTGAACTTAGCAATACTAGCTAATAGCTCATCATTAAGCTTACCAGCCTGCAGGAAGTTGTGGAGGAGGTTGTGATTGATTCATAAAAATATATATTAAAAGTGGGAAAGAAAAGTCTAAAAATATCCAATTTCCCCAATTGTGTATTTTATAGCAAAAAATGATTAAAGACCCGATTTGTTAAGTGTATTGGATGATTGATAAATTTGTTCCAGCAAAATAAACTTGAGCCTTTTGCTCTATCAATTAAATATTGTCGATAATATCGTCTTATAAGATTCTAGCTCACTCTCTTCATGTGAATCGGGCTTTGAGTTCTCTAATATCATACTGAATTTTAAATAATTGAGCAATACTATTCTTTGAAGACCATCGCTGCCATCAATGCATTTTCAGAATTTTGTGTACTGCACTTTATTTTTTAGCACTAAAAATGATCCTGCCTTTAAGTAACTAAATTATATAATGAAAACAACCGCAGAACAAACGTAATTTAGTTTCGATGCCATACTAGTTTTTAGCCATCTCTAAGAAACTAAAATATAATGAAGATTCTTCAACAGTAAAGGAAAAGTCTGTTAGGAACGGAGTCAAAGATATTTTAAAAAAAGTTATAGCACTGCATGCTATGTCTTTGGTTAAAGAATCCACACTTCAAAGTTTTAAAATAAACTAGTATGAAGTTGCACGTTACTATTTTAACTTCACCATCATGCTACTTCATCGCTTTGCCTTTGTACTTGAACTGTTCTGTCTCAAAGCCATTCTCAGCTATATACAACTTATTCCAAATGTTGCTATAAGGATGCATTCAATATCAATCTTCGTCACGTTTGGAGTTCAACAATGATTTGGAAAATGATATTTGGATTTCTAAACTTATTAAACTATAGGAAATAATCAATTTCACTTATATTTTTACAGTTTGAAGCACTCATTAGGGTTTGTTACTCTAAAAGCATTGAATCTGAGCTTTCATGATAGACATAATTGCTATTCAACTCTTTTATATGATGTATTTCTAATTGGGAACATTGTTATGTGGATCCAACATCCCCTTTTCGTCAAATTTTGTGCAAAAAAGATTTGAAGCTGAAATCCGCTTATATTTTTTTTTCTGTTTTCAGTATCTACATTTATAATAGCACAAACATTTTAGATGGTTTGTTAAAAGAGTAAAAGGAGGCTTAGACTCTCGTGTTGTTTAATTTATAGAAAATATACTTATTAAACGTCATAAATGGGCTTTTCACCTCATGTGTTCATATTTAATTTAGGATAAATTGAAGACCAGTGAGATATTTGCAGCTATTAATATTGACAGGTCGCAAGAATGCCTATGAAATTAAGCATCACATGTCATACTCTCATTATCTAATGACCTCAAAATAATCAAGTCCATTAACATGACTCTTTCGATTCTGTAAGCATTGCACAAGAGCCCAACGTACTTGCTAAATACGCCTTGGACCAAGATATCCTCAGCTTAATATAAACACCTGTACCATATCTTGTATAGTCAAGTGGTTCTGTTTACTTGATAACAGAGCGTCTCCTATGTTCCACCAGCATTTTTCTTCAAGCTTGACGGAAGAGCTGCTAGATGAGTATTGAATACCCACGTCCGTCTAAAAATCATAAATGAACCAAAAGGCTCGTCAATTTGAGAAATACTGCCAGGTCATCAGGTAGATATTTATTTATATTTTACAAGTATAATACCTTCACAGTGTTCCAACTTTTATTTTGGTAACTCATTGACGACAAAGAAACTGAACTTGGCTTTCCAAAGCTGTATATAATAGAGCAAGACTCAACTCATTCAAATGTTTTTGCAAAACAGGCGTAAAAAAAGTCATGCCCACTGAATTTAACAGTCTGTTTTGGTGGTGTAATTAGGCTGCGCACTGTGCCTCTGAGATCCCATTTTGTATGCAAAAAAAAAAAAAAAAAAAAAAAAAAAACACCACTTAACTCAATCTCGTTTTCATTGCAACATTTATTTTGCTACCAGTTAGTCAGTAATACAAGCACACTTAAATTCTTAATGTGGATATAGAATTTGTGTATACCAAAAGCGCTCTATGTGCTATTTGTATAGGTTGTTTCATATTTTTTTCTTTTTTTATGTACATAAAAGTATGAACTGTTATTATTTGACGTTTACCAGTTATCATGATGGTTTACAACAAGCACATTCTGTTCAGTGGCAAAATAATCAATCCCAAAGTAAGTTCCGCTTATGATCTTTGTTTTTCTTTAGGGCCGTGATAATTAAAAAAGGCACTTATGTAAGATAGAGATAGGTCTCTCCATATCTTGCTATGTAAAATGATTTCTATTTCAATCATTTTTTTTAGGTAGACCAAGAATGATGGTATATTGAATCTTTTTTATTAAAAGGAAAAAAAGTCATACCTACAGTGTTAAATGCGACTGTTTAAATAAGCTGGTGTTAGACTTACAGTGCCTTTACACCATACAGACATTACTGATACAGCAATTCCAATCCCAGATAATACGATCCTAACCAAAGAACGATAGACTCTAAAGATTAGCAGGCTTTACGTCGCTAATTCGTGACCCAGAGTTGATTTGAAAAGATCTTTACAAGTGACCTATATGATCAGAGTATTCTTCATATTCCTCCTCAACTCCACTGTTCTAAATATTATGAGTGTAACTTATGATACCTCAAGCATTGTTAGAGTTACTCTCATCATTTTCATCTATTTTCATTATTCAACTTCTTATTCCACTTGGCTCTCTCTTTTGCCTTTCTTGCTGAAATCGCTTGTAGGAAGCCTGTGATCAAAATGTGCAACAAGGGGAAGCGATGATGATATAATTGTAACTTTTGAGCTTTGTTCAATTTGAAAAGTGCACATCCAATGAAGGAGTTACTTGGCCGGATTGGTTGGTCTCAAATCCTTGGGCTTGATGGAATATAAAGCAGATGTTGATCTCCGAATGGGATACTGATGGTTGTGCCTTACAGTAAAGGTGATAGGATGTTTTAGATGTCGTAAAGCACAAGTGCTGTTTCGTTCTTATTCATTGTCCTCTCTTTCATTTATATCATCATACATGTTGTCTTCTTCATTCCCCTAACTGAATTACTGTCATATCCTTTTTCTGCCAAATATCACCAGTCTAAACACTATTGCTGGATAATATTCTTCAGGACACCAGCAGGTTCTTTCAACAGTCATCATGCATGAATAGAGTTATTCTTGTACACTTGCTTGTGTATTCCTTCTAATTTGATGCAGTAATGAATACATGCTTTCTATAACCTATGCCAGCTTTCTCAACTAAGTTTTGTCTTGTTTTGCTCTATTCATATCTATCCATCGTTCTTTTCCATCTTTTTCAACATGTTTCTGTCCCAAGAAGAAAGCAAAGTGAAACTGACAGGTACAAAGATGCTATCCGAGATGTTTCTTTTGGTGGAAAAGGTTCTTTTGTTGTTTTTATAGTAATCAACCCAAAAGGATTATAATGTTCGAATGCTTAATTCTTTATAAAAAGAAGAGAATAAAAAAGCAGTGTAACGGAAATGCTGTTCAACCTATTTTATTTATAACTCTGAGCACAAAAGCTTTGTGCGGGTTATTTTTATTCGTACAACAAAGAACGTACTTGAATGTTTACGCGTGTACTACTCCCTTTAGGGGGGGTCAGTCTTCGGTGAATATCCTGTTTACCTAATAGAGATATTCAGTAAGCGAAGAAAATGAAAGACCTCTTTATTTGGGTCAGAAAAGACTTGCTCAAAAGTAGAACAATATCTATACACATCGAAGTCATGAAGGGGGTCTTCTTTATTTGGTGGTGATCATTGTTACACGTTTGCCTTTCCAGAATTTCCTTATTTGTTCCCTCTCCCCTCCCTCTCTCTCTCTCTCTCTCTCCCTTTCCTTTGCATTTCATTTCATCTTTGCAATCAGTCATAATTACAAAATGAAACAAGAAATGAAAAAAGAAAGGTCAAAAAGGCAATTGCTAGTATGACAGTATTCTTAATTACTTGTCAGAGTTCATTCTAAATCTAATTCCAACTAATGATTGAACAACAGCACGAAAGGGATCGTTAGTCTTTCAAGTATGTTTATAAAGCATAACCAGTCAGTTGTAAGTCTTTATTTAATAGCGGCAACAAGTTGGATACAGAGCAATAATGATTTTCATACTTGTTGACAATCACAATTAATCTTAATCTACTTTATAGAAATTTCTTTAAAGAATCGTCACAACAATCATAAACATGAAAAAGAAACAAAGTCAAAAGAAAAGAATCATGTTAAAGCTTTATCACATTTTTATTTAAAATATAAAAGTTGCAATGAAAAAAATAAAATAAAAGTTGCAGTGAAAAAAAAATAAAAAGTTTATTAAAAAAAATTAAAAAGAAAAAGACCAAAGACAAGGAAAAAAAGACAAGACACTCAGTTACGACATTGTTAGCCATACTTTCAAAACCATAAAAGATATGTTTCCAGATACCGACACGTGGAGGCCATGTCGAATAGGTACCCTTCTGCCTTCTTTTTTTTTCATGCAGGGAGAAGCAGCCAGCGATGGGGATATTTGCGACCTATTGTAAACCTACGCTACCAGAACTCTCCTGTTCACAAGGGTTAGCTTATAGAAGTCTCTGGAAAGCAAACCCGTTGAGACACCCCGTCCTTAAGGACATCCCAAGCAGCCAGTTGCGATCCTATCCTACAGTAATGCATCATGTGACATTTGCGGAAAGAACCACGCGATCAGGTCGCCCGACCAACTGTGATGTCGTGGAAGGACGTTCACCTACGACCGGCGAACCCGAGGGAACCCGAGAAGAGGCTGATCTGATCACCCACCAAACACACGACTACTAGTCCAGCTAGGATCATCGTGCACAACCGGAGAACCCACGAAAGCTATAGTACAACTTAAACACTCAGCCCAGACTCCAGACTCCAGACCCCAGATCCTACCCCCAGACCCTACCCCCAGATCCTATCCCAGACCCTATACCCCAGACACCCATTACCCATTACCCATTACCCATTACCAATCACCAAGCACCAAGCACCAAGCACCAAGCATCAAACACCAAATTCCAAATAATAAACAAGAATAATAAACCAAGAAGCAAGAGCAATGAACCAATGAAAAACAAACAAAAACAAGTTGTAGAAAGTTGAGAGCAGAAGACCAAAAGACAATGGATAGCAAAAGTATGAATGAAGAAAAAAAAAGAGGAATGATACGGTACCTTTTATACTTTTCTTTTTGTATTTACCTCTTATCAAATCGTTGCATTCTGTGACTGAATGAGAAGTTTTGAGGTAAATATTATCAATTCCAACTTTAGTATAGCACATACCATCAAAATCAGGTGGTATTCTTGTTGTTTTTTTTTACCTAACCTCACCTTATCAAGCCAATTGATGTCTTTAGCTTGTCAATTTACTTCTGAAAGAAAGGAAAGAGAATAGAATAAGGCATGGTTTCATTTAATAGAATAATTAATAAAGAAAGGTAGCAAACGAATAAAAACTAATAGCAGCGTAGCGTTCTTTATATCGTAAAAACCGTACCAAGCTTATATTTTATTGCATTTTTGTTTTTGTTTTGTTTTACGTTTTGCGTTGCTTTACGTTTTGCGTTGTTTTTACATCGCATCCTTTTTTCGATTGCCTATCCAAATACAAGCCATATAATATATTCCAAAAAGAAAATAAAAGAGTAAAAGAACGTGAAGTTTGAAAGAGAACCATCAAGCAAAACTTAAACAAATGTCAATTAATTGTAACAAAACAATATACAAAAGAGAAGAGTGGTAGATGCTTTATAAAAGTAAACAACTGATACAAGATACAGATTGTATCCTTTTATGCCTAAATAAATACTATAGATGCTCTACCTTCTATCTATTACAATTTTCAAAAAATGAAAAAACAAAAAACATAGAATTTAGGAATGTTTAAAAATAAGCCAAATTTGACTAGTTTACTATAATTTATAACAAAAATTGACATGACCTGTCCTTTCAACATTCTCCAAAACCCAGCTTTGTGCTGACATGTATTCTACTTTGTATTGCACCTTTCTTCATGACTTTTATGGCTACTTTAATACAACATGAATTGTGAACAACGGTATCGTGCTTATAGGGTTTACTATTGAGATTGAAAATATATTCTCATGCAACATATGATAACACGTAATACTATAAAACAAGTTTTGACAAGTTTGCTCTAATCTGGCTTCAAAATGTGTGGATTATTATGTTTCATAAAATCATTATTTTTATGCTTAGCCTTTGTTTATTTATCAACAAAACGACTGTGTAAAGGAAAAAAAAAAGAACCATTAATTTCAAAAACTGCTTAGACATTCAAACTAGCAATAGTAATCGGTTAACTTTGCTCAATTGCATGTTATCATTTTAAGCTATTATCATAACAGGATATAAACTATAACTGACGGAAGAAGATACCAAAAAAGAAAAACGGTTACCACAAAAACAAATTAATCCTTTTTAAGCCCTAAGTTTTACAAATAAACACATGGCTTTAAGGAGTAGTTTAATTTATTGAGTTTTGCTGATAAGCGTTTTTTTTTTGTTAAGAAAAGTAAAAGTGATATTTTTTTATATATTTTTTTTATCAAAAATAATGGTCGGATAAAACTAGTGCTTGTCCTATAAGAAATAAAGATTTGGGAAAAAGTATCTACTTTTAAAAGATAGCATCGGCGGGAAAAAAAAAAAAAAAAAAAAAAAAAGAGGATTTGCAAGCATAATAAAGTCAGTCATGAGGCTCCAATGTTTTAGCAACGGTTCAATGAATAAAGAATCCAAGATTATTAAGTATGGATGCGATAAAATGTTATTATTTGAACTTGAGTACGTGTATATCTATTATATATGTTTTAGTATTCTAGTATTGAAAAAAATAAAGTATTCTCTTCATTTTCTTGTAATTTTTTTTCCCAGTCATTTTTATATGCTTTGCTTATTCAAAAGTATGTTCAAATAACCAATAAGGAATACCCTTGTGAATGGCAAAAAGTTGTAAAAAAAAAAAGTTCAAGAAAGTTACCGAGTTTCTGATGTCAAGCAAAAACGTGAAATTAAAGATGGGAATCAAAAGAGACTTGACATCTAGTATATGGTCTCTCTGCTCTCCACTATACAGCCAGTTCTGTATAGTGTTGTTATAGCTTAAGTGGTGCTTTTTCATCTTTCCTTTTGTTTTTGTGAGGTTTTTTTTTGGGTTAAAGGTACAAGGCTAATAATTCGGGTTAGTATTATTCCGATACACTCTAGCCAATCATATACCAGAATGACCATCTATCGCTGTAATTGCATTTTTTCATCAATGATCATACTATTATACAAGGTACTCTAAATAATACTGTAGTATACGACCCTATAGGCTGTCAGACTGAAGAGTGCTATGAGTTACTCTAGCTGTTAAATACTATGTTGTATGGCATATGTTATGGTGTGCATATAGGAAGGAGTTACAACCAATCCCATCTCTATAGCAGGGCTTCCATTTTAATTTTTATTTCTTTTCTGTTTATAATTCACAGCAACCTCAAAAGCAGTTTAACATTAATAAAACAAATGGCCAACTGTAACAGAGCGACTGAAGGAAAAAGAAGGATATGCACAACAAAATATGGTTTAACTTAGTAATTAGAAGAGCAACAAAAAAAAAAAAAAAAAAAGAAAGAGGAATAATTAACAAAGCTGTTTGACCACACTCTAAAGTTAGGACACTCTCTACATAATAGTTTCACAATAGACAGTCTAAGCAGAAGCAATAATAACAGTACCAATAGTAGTAGTAGAAAGAGGAGAGAAAAAAGAAAAGCCGGACAAGTATTCATCACTACAAACCTTATTGTAACCCTATGATGACTTTTTTTTATTTTTGCTTCAGTTGTGATATTGTATAGGATATATGACCTATGCTAGTAGATATATGGAATAATATACATGTACATACATAAAAAGAAAAAAAAAAGAAAACAAAAGAAACAGCAATGATTATAGACAATGGAAGACAAGTAATGGATCTAAAGAGGAAATAAGGTCATAGCAACATCAATTCTTTATCTATCGAAACAAAAACAAAAGCAATAGCTAAAGAAAGGTCTATAAGAGAAGTGTATCTGGTAGTTGACTATGCAACAATGGATAGTGATACTCAAGAGATGAATATGTGTAGAATAGGATCAAGTCGAGGTAAGTGACACACGATGATAAAAATGGGAAAAGACAGCTGCCAGTGTTTGGTTATTGTATGTACATGGCTTGATACAAGACGATGCTTTAAACAAATGATCCATCAATAAATAAATAAAAGAGAAGGAAAGAGGAAGGGAAAGAAAGAAAGGGACTTTGTGTCTACCTGATTACCTTTGATGTTGAGATGATGGAGTTGCACAAAGATGGCTTAGTAATACGTCTGTATTTGCTCTTTTTTCCTTTTTCTTTTCTCTTTTTCTTCTTCTTCTTTACCTTTCGTGTTTATCCCGTGTCTTTTTACACAAGCAAAAAGCTTACTTTACAGCCAAAGACATAAACAGTCAAGTGTAGTCATAGACATTTCTAAAGGATCTTTTCTCTAATAATCTATCAACAGTTGAAAATAAGCAAACAATCGACGAAAGCAAACCTATGAAGGATGTTACCAGACCTATTCTTCCTATACGAAAAGCAATGGAGAGCAGCTCAACAAGCAGACTAGAAACTACACATGAACCAAAGATAGGGAGTTAAAGAAAAATAACAAAAAGGAGAAGGAAGGGAAAAAAAAAAGAAGAGCGATAGAAAAGCCTTAGTTTAGGAATACAGACACTTGTCTACTGAAATCACCATATAATTTGAAGAAAACAAAAAGTAAGGAATAGAGATAGAAATATAAGTATAGAGAACAGAGAGATAGCAGTGATCAACACTTTAAGTATAATGTAACCTTAGTCAATAGAAATAAGAAATGTGATAATGATCAATAGAAAGGAGATAGTATGGGATGAATAACGCTACGAAGAAGAAGAAGATGGAGGTGGTGGTGATAAAAGTATGTGCTATATCATTATAAACAAAGTAATTGTCATGGATCATACATAGAATTCTGTATGCTTTTGAATCCAAGTAGAATAAAGGACAAACTATCGAAGCAAGAGAGAGCAGAGACAAGAAAACAAGAACAAGAAGACATCAAAGGAATAGTTTATTTAGAAGAAAGGGGAGAGAGAGAGAGAGAGAGAGGACTGTGCTTGTGAGAGTGGTTGTGTGATAGATCAACCATGGGTATATATATATATATATATGTGTGTGTGTGTATGTATGGATCTAGTCAAGACCTACTTGCTATGACAATATTATGAAAGTAGGAGAGATACAAGACTATGAGTACCTGATTTCACCATGACAACCAGTTATTATCAAGTCACCATCAATGTTGATCATCCAATAGCAAGTTTACATGACAAGGTAGGTACGATACAGTAATAGGACAACAATCATCGTGTAGAGCTTATCCTCTATTGCCTATGATGACCATAACGATGCTGTACATGCTTATTATTCATATATATCAAACAAGGTAAGAAGTGATAGAACAAGTAATAGGACAGTGAGATCAGTCACTATGAGACTGTTCAGTGACAACCTTATGGTCTTATACTTGATCAATCTATATCTTTTTTAATAAATCCCCCATTTACAAAGACATTCCTTGTACTATTTCTCTATGTTATTTCTCTATGTTATTTCTCTATACTATCTCTATATGCGGCTTAGTTGCTTTTCATGTACACAAAAGACTGTTTGAGTGGAGTTTTTATAAGATGCTGTAAAGCTTTATGACTAGTGAACCAAGTATTCCGATGTAAACTAATTAGTCTATAAGAAAAAGTAAAAACACAAACAAAGCCTTGTTCTCTATTCTATTCTATTCTATTATGGTATAGTGACTACAGAATATGAAGAAAAGGGTCTTTATGAATTAAAGAATAATTAAGAAAAGAGGGAAAAAAAATGAGCAAGAGGAAAATAAGAATACCCATAAATGGAAACAAGGTCAAGTACGGTCATGGATAAACGAATGTCCGATAAGGTCAATATCATCCACGTGATCTTATCTGTCATTGACGGACAATGAAATCAACTAAGGTACATTGTTGTCGATCCCTATTTCTTTGTTCTCTCTTTTTCTTCTTTCCTTTTTCTCTCTCTTTCCCTTTCTCTCTCTTTCCCTTTCTCTCTCTTTCTCTTTCTCTCTCTCTCTTTCATTTCTATTCGCTTCGTAGGTACTTGTCATATATATACTTTTGTATTGCAAAGTGGAATTGCTTGACCTAATGTCGTCCAGATCTACTTCATGTGAAGGAAAAATTCAGCAGAAGGGTCAATCTAGAAAGAAATGAACAACATAATGTAAGTCAGTCTGACAACATACATTGTTACTTTACTAATACCCCTAAGTGGCCAAGGGAGTTTCTTTTATGGTTTATTTGAATGCTTTTCGTTCATCAGCACAGAATATTAATTGGTATTTTTTTTTTGTACACTCACAAGAACACCCTCTCTTTCTCCCTCTCTCTCTCTCTGCTGACAACATTATTGTTATAGAAAGTAATAAGCAAATAATGAATGAATTATGAACGAATAATGAATGAAAAATGGAGTAATGGTGAATGAACAATGAAAGCTCAACCAAGAAAGAATAGCAAAGTGCACTTTAGACCAACTGTTATGATCATACTATCTGTAAAAGGTAATAGGTCCCAGGCTTTAAAGGGTACGTGGATGGTACTTTGTCTCATTGTTTACATAGTATTAAAGTCTTGGCTTGCAGATATAAGAAAAAGAATCCATGGTGCTATACAAAGCTATTTTAGTTCTCTTCCTTTGTACACTAAGGATGATGATCGCTGTACATGAAGCTAATGGACTTGTTTGAAGACGTGAAAGAAGCCAAACAATATAATAAACAATGTAAGTACCATGAGAAAGAGAGAAAAGAAAAAGGACAAAGAATGATTTTATTACATAGGATATATATAAAAGTACAAGTACTAAATTCGACATTGTTAGCCATGCCTTTATAGTAAAGACATGTTTCCAGGCACCGCCACGTGGAGGCCATGTCGAATAGGTGCCCTTCTACGTTCTTTTTCCAAAAAGGGGAGAATCAGATAAAGCGTAAAGCAATAAATCGAAGAACCCCTGCTGAACTGGTAACTCTCTCAGTGTTGCTGATCTACTATGATGCTGATCTACTATGATGCTGATCTACTGTGTTGTTGTGATTGATAAAGAAAGAAAGAAAAAAGATATCGAATCTGGTTCCTTTTTATACATTTTTTGCTCTTATCAAAGTTTACTCTGCGTTGGCGTGACGCGATGATGAGAAATTAACAAAAGCAATTCCTGCAAAATTGTCTGTCTGTTACATTTTTGACCATGGGAATCCTTCTTTCTCTCACTCTTCATGGTTTTATTGTATCATTCATCAGTCAAAATCTAAAAGAAACCGACATCTTCAGTCTTTTCTTACTCTCCATCGTCATAATATTGAAACATAATCTGTAAGTAATTACGTGATAAAACCTGTTGTCCTACTAAATTAGTCAATTCGTCTATAGAACCAATGAAGTACAAGTCCTAGGGTTTTACATGATCATTCTACTTTGACCTAGTCATCAGTCTCAGTTGACAAGGAAGCATATGAAAAGATTTAGAAACACAATGCTTCCGAAAAGCATAATGTTGTTCTATTTAGCCAGAATTAATAACCTAGGATTCAGTATTGCATAAAGATGGTGCTACAGTCTTTTATGAAATGTAAGTCAAATGCATTTCATATGTCACTTCATTTCTAAAAATAATCAACGTTTTTTTTTATCTTCCATAGCATGATCACAGTCAAGTACAATAAAGAAGAAGGAATGGAATAAAATGATGACTTTTGTCCAGATGATACCAAATCAAAGAGACTTACCTTGTCCTTTATCTACTCATTCTTTTGTATGGAATTGAATATGAAGAATTATCAAGAGATACTTTGTGATCATATCATCTCTCATTGTTCTTTTTTGCTGTTATTTTATCGCTTGGTGACAAATCTAGTTTCAATTGATGCGTATCTTGTTTGCTATATTTGTTATTATCACATTCCTTGAAATAGGTTGAGCTATAGTATTGGTCAAGTATGAAACAAGACTGTTTGGCAATAAAAATGTTTGAAAGAGGGGTTCATGGGGTAATGAATAGTAGTATCGTCCTGTATGTTTTTGACATTCCCTGAAATCTGTCGACATGGTTGCAAATGACCTCCAGTCAATGTTCTAAAAATTATGTAAATATAGGAATGTATTATCCTGTGGTCAATGAGAGCATGTTAGAATTCCGGTGAGAAACCAAATGAACAAATTACAAAAGAAATAAATTTATTGCTTTACTACGTATTCTTTACTGTTGATCATATGGCTGATGGGGATGGTTGCTTTTGGTGTTTGGTAATAAAGAAAATATCCTACGACTAGAATAACATAATGTTTTATAACTGATGAAGAAAAAAATAAGCATGATCTTTCAATATGCTTTGTTCGGTGTACGGAATGGATAGTAGCAATATAAATCATGCGATGCTGTGATGATATGATTTAAAAGCCGCGATTGATTATAATAAATACAATTGAATTTTGGATTGTGTATGCTTAATATTAGTAGTTTATATAGATGTGCAAAATATACGCTGAGCAACAAAGTCATGTTATGCATTAGTAATCAAAAACACACCTATTCAACGACATATGAACTTGATTATCGCTGTTGTATAGTTGATTATAAGAGCTTATATGCTTAGTTTTGTAGTTATAGTTCCATAGTATAACATCTCGTTTTAAAAATATATAAAGAGGTAGCCTTAAAGCTTTTTATTATAAAGTGTGATAAGTTTTTTTTTGTAAAATGATAATTTCTATAACAGTTAATAATCTGCTTTGTATTGAACTTATGCTATTGTTGCTAGGTGAATATTCAATATTTGTATTTATTGAAGAATGATTCTTTTATATGATGAAATGTAGTGAACCAGTTGTATTGTATTGTCCACAAAAAGCTATAAATTGTATATTCCGAATCCTTCTCAGATGAATTTAGTCGAATAAGATCCCTGAGTTTAGCTATTAGTCCAAAAGCTGTCTTATTTTTGTAAGGAGCGCCATATTAAATAAATAAAAAGGAGTATTAATGCGAACTATGCTGATGGATTATTTAGAATAAGGAGTAATATTTAATATTGAACAAGGAATGAATGAAAGAAAATTACTGAATTAGTACTCACATGTAACCAAAGGAACAAATGAAATCCTTTTGCTGTAGGTGACTTTGGTTTGACTGTTAAGAAGTGACCTTTTTTCAAATAATTTTTTTTAAAAAAAAAGTATAAAAAGAGGAGCCAAATTTCAAAATTATTTTCTTCTTTGAAACTGTTGGCGTTTTGTTCATCTCTCATTCGTGGTGGGAGAACCGCTCCTCCCATCACGTCTCCGTAGCGTTGTCGATTTCCTCTGCAGTATAAAGATAAGACGAAAGCGAAGGGCACTTAAAGACATGGCCTCCACGTGGCAGTGCCTGGAAACATATTTTCATTTTGAAAATATGGCTAACAATGTCAGCTTTTTTTTATATCAAATAAAAATGAAAAGTCACTTTTAATAAAAAAAAATACTTCCTAAATATTCCTCTTGTCTTTTTACCTTTCACTTTTTGCTTTGTCTAAGTTACTTGTTTGTTTTTAAACCAATTGTTTTGCTAAGCATTCCTCTAATCCTATCTCTACTCTTTTAATTGAAAAGTCAAGTTGTGTAATAAAATAAACATAAGACCAGGTAGTGTATGATTGACAAAGCAAAGAAAAAAGAAAAACAAAAAGAAAGAAGCTGGTGGTAAAGTTGAGATTCCTTAATTAGCATTCTCAAAAGGAATCTAATGAGTGATGAGTCACGTCTTTTATTTTTTATATCATTCAGTTGGTATGTATGCTAAGTACTCAGTATATTGATAGTATGCTTTGTCTGCTTTACGTTTTTTTTCTTTTAGAAAGCTTCTTTTGTTTTTTTTATTTTTCTCAGGCAAGTTTGCATTCAAATGAAGACAAGAGATGAAAAAGTAGCTGCTACTGTTCTTTTGCTTAGTTGCTTTCTTTTCTTGCCTTTTATGTGTCTAAAGGTATTTGGTTATGAAAAAGTATGTTTGCAGGAATGATGGAGAATGAGGAGGGATGAGTGAAGAAGCTAAAGACAAGCACGTAAGCAAGACTAATAAGGTATATAGTGTAACCATACTTACACCGACTTTCCCCTTTTCACCTTCCTTTTAAGGAACTTGGGAATGTATCGCCTACTTGCTGACTTATAAGCATAGATAAAGTACTTGGCATGTAACAAATAGATGTTGTAGTGGATAAAAGGTTGTTTTATTTTTATTTGCATGTCAAGTAAATAAAGAATACAATGTGTTTGCTCTCTCTCTCTTTTTATATAATGATTATAAATGTAATTAAAAAGATGACAAAGAGACATCAACATATATGGAAAAGTAAGCAAGTAGGTCAAGTCTTTGCAGACTGGCTATGTACGAGATGACCAAATGCAGAAAAGGGTAAAAGAGAAACGGATTCTAAAGCGGGTGTATCGAGAACAACTGCTCTGGTATCACTATTGTTGCACAAGGACCTTGTGTGTAGAGTTATAAATAAAATGTGTTACATAAGCACACTGTTTACTTGAACAAGCTTTCCCTTTTTCTTTTCATTTGTAAACACTATGAATCTTGTTAAAGCAGCATTACAATTCTCTGAAGTAAATACCAACAAAACAAGAAAAGAAGATAGCTGGCTCTCTTTCTCAACATAAAAAAAAACGTCAGCTCAAGGTGCAATGTCAGTAATTACAACCTGCTTCTTTTAATTTGACACATCTCTTTAGAAGAAACTCCCCCCTTTTTTTCTTATATACCTTTGTAGCTAACAACGCACCAAAAATAATGTGATAATAAGAATAACAATAGAATAAACAACACTATTTCATCAGCTAAAAGAGAGAGGTTACTACCTCGAGATGCAAGTCTGCCAAATTAAAAAAGTTGCTTGGGCCACACTCTAAAGTTAGGACACTCTCTACATAATAGTTTCACAATAGACAGTCTAAGCAGAAGCAATAATAACAGTACCAATAGTAGTAGTAGAAAGAGGAGAGAAAAAAGAAAAGCCGGACAAGTATTCATCACTACAAACCTTATTGTAACCCTATGATGACTTTTTTTTATTTTTGCTTCAGTTGTGATATTGTATAGGATATATGACCTATGCTAGTAGATATATGGAATAATATACATGTACATACATAAAAAGAAAAAAAAAAGAAAACAAAAGAAACAGCAATGATTATAGACAATGGAAGACAAGTAATGGATCTAAAGAGGAAATAAGGTCATAGCAACATCAATTCTTTATCTATCGAAACAAAAACAAAAGCAATAGCTAAAGAAAGGTCTATAAGAGAAGTGTATCTGGTAGTTGACTATGCAACAATGGATAGTGATACTCAAGAGATGAATATGTGTAGAATAGGGTCAAGTCGAGGTAAGTGACACAAGATGATAAAAATGGGAAAAGACAGCTGCAAGTGTTTGGTTATTGTATGTACATGGCTTGATACAAGACGATGCTTTAAACAAATGATCTACCAATAAATAAATAAAAGAGAAGGAAAGAGGAAGGGAAAGAGAGAAAGAGACTTTGTGTCTACCTGATTATCTTTGATGTTGAGATGATTATCTCTCTTTTCTTCCCTTCCCCCTTTTTTTTTATTTTTTATTCTTTTCTTTTTGTGTTTACTCATGTTCTTTTTATATACACAGAATTTTACTTTACAACCGAGATTAGCTTAGGAGTGTTTGAAACAGTCTCTTGTGTCGACTATAAATAATGAGCAAGCAATCTTTAACCTTAAAAGGAAAAGAAAGGCGCTATATAAGCCATGATATTCTCAAATTTGTTTCCTTATAGCAAAGCGAGCTTGAAAATCATTCAACAGCTAAAGCTAGGAATGCACATTAAGCAGACAAAAAAGAAAAAGAAGCATAAACCAAAAAGTCTTACCGTTAGGGTTTACCAGCTTTTCCTATTTAAACCCATCATAAAGTTAAAAGAAATACAGAAAAAGTTACAGCACTGCATATACTGCTACTATACGTTATACTAACCAAATTACTTAAACGAATAATCGGTATTTATGATACGATGGATATAATATACTGTCAAACATGTTCCAAAAGGAGAATAGAGCAGCAAAGAAAGAAAGATGTTAGTAGCTTGTAATCCAACCAAAACACAACTATACTTAAAAGAAATGAGATATAGTTTAGTAAAAGAAAGATAAGATGAACAAATAACATAGAATGATGATAAAATGTATGCATAATCATAGGAAGGATAAACAGTCAATTATTTGCATGTACTACTTATAACAGAACTGTATGAAAGATAGGGAGAAGAAGAGTGAGAGGAATCATAGTCAGCAACAACAATAACAACAGCAATAATAATAGTAATAATGACGACCATTTACTTTTGTAGTTGATATCAAAGATTGTCGAAGTGTAAGACATGTTTCATCCTCCTAAAAACCTCAATATTAGTTTTGTTTGTCTTTCATTAACGGCTCTACTGTTTCTGCTGTTTCTGCTGCTTCTGCTGCTGATGGAAGTAACGCAATTGATGAAAGTTATGTTGAACAATACAGCGAGAAACAAGAATCTAGTAGATTGCCAATTTTGAGACGATTTCCATTTGAGGATATACCAAAGGTAAAAGAATCTTTGACTGACATGATGGATCCTAACCTCGAGACTCGATGGAAAATTGATCAAGTATTGGAGATTGAGTAGATAGAAGATGTAGAAACTATATGATGATGATGATGATGATGATGATGATGCATTGTTCAACGGTTAGCAAGATTATAATTTTCTATTCTTAAATTAACATTGGCTTGTACTTTTCTGTATTATAGGCATTCATATATATATATATACATATTTACATATACACATATATTTGTATACATATACTTGTATATATAAATATATCCTATAATCACCGGCTATTTTTCTTCCTTTATATCTTTGTGGAGTAAGCTTTTTAAGATAGACTACTGGTGCAATGTCTTTACTGATTAACGTAGATCAATGCAAGGTATTTTCTTTATCTAAACTATACTCAAGAGACTTGCTAATAGGCCCTAGACAAACATTTATATAACAAATTATAACGAATATTAATACAAGAGATATATACATGTATACATATGTCATGATTGTCGTACACTAATGCACAACGAAGAGACAAAAGAAACTATAAGCACTCACCGAACTCACAAGGGCAAAAAAGAAGATAAGCAGTAAAGTATATGAGGCATCAATTACTGAGCAATCCGTCAACACCATGATATCATTTTGCATTATGCACTAAAACGGTTTTGGAAGTGGGAGGTAGAAAAGCTAGAAAGCGGATTAGAGTGCTAGCCACAAGGAAATAACAGAAGCAGAGAGCTTGTCAATCCAGACTTGTCCTAGCAAAGTTGTACTCGATATCAGGGTGACCGAATTTTATGGGGATGATAGAGGATCTGACAGAGAGTGAATCAAAAATATAGACAACAAGCAGAAGCTGATATAAAAAGAAAGATTGATGACATAGCAGTATATGTGATGACTCTCATATCTAGATAATGGAAATTGCAAGCAGTACCAAAGAGTAAACAAACAAATAAACAAAAAAAGGATAGACCATCAGATGAAAATGGGCCATGTCACCACAACCACAAGAACAAGAAATTGACTTGTCTAAGATCTACACTCATGTGCCAGCGAATAAGAAGAGAATGATCAATATGGAAAGCAGGGCAAATAAAGAATGTGATCCACCTCAAAGCCCAAGATAATAAACGCAGATCAGGACTTGAGTGGTTGATTAAAGAAAGGTATCAGATTGATCTTGCTGATACTTACGTAGCCAAGAGGACAGACGAGAAAAAGAATGAAAAGTATGCGAAGGATAGTCAAGAACCAGGGCATCAACACGGAATGACATTGGTGATAGATTGTAAATGAGCCGAAACACACATCTTGATACAGTTTGATGACCACCAACGAAAGCATACACAGATATCAGTCTTGAATGTCATTAAGCTCGTCATTGCTCTTTCATGTAAACTATGTAATGGCTAGGTCGTATTCAAGCTTAGGGAACGAATGAAGACAGCGATCGGACGACAGGAGAGCAAGAGAATATACCTTTGACAGCCAAGGCTTATTCAATTAGATTAAATCATAGCCTCCAAGATACTTGCAAAGCCAGAGGTGTCTTCACTATTGAATTGCAAACTGAGATAAACAGGTCCATCCACAGAGGAAATACCAACATCATAAAGACGCGCTTACAGAAAGTGAATTAATGATAGAGCAGGTGAATTAAGTACAGCATAATTTGGAGAACTTTGTTTGTAGTCAAGAGTCAAGAATTAGAATCTGTGCTATCAGCAGCACACAACAGAATATTGAAGGGAATGGGCAAAAGGTATGAGAAAGATAAAGAGGAAAGCAAAGGAGAAGACTAACGAAAATCAGAGCATTAAGATCAGAAGAACCAGACGAACCAGAAGGGGGCAAAGATAACGCTTAGTTCGTACTGACTGAAAAAGCAGAGCGAAGCAAAGTAGGCAGTGTGCTGATGTAGATAGAACACAGATGAAGAATTGGGATAGACAAATATACTTTGAGTACCTTTTTTTTTTTTTTTTTTTTTTTTTTTTTTTTTTTTTTTTTTTTTTTTTTTAGAAAATTTGCTCAAGCTATATGCTTAAACAAATGCAAATGTCTTACCAAAGGCATAGTTGCTGCTTTAATGGCCTAGGCCATTTTGTCTACTTTACTTTTATTTTCTCTTGCAATCATATGTATATTATATATCATGAGCAGAGGTGTAAAAGAAAAAAGAATTTATTGTAAAATAAAGCATCTTTTCTTTTTTTTAAAGAATACTTAAAGTTACTTTATCCTTTCTTATTACTAGCCATACATTATATAATTTACTAGCGATTTTTCTTTTTTCTCTCATTTTCTTTCGTATTATCATACACATAATCTGGTATATCAAATCTCAACTTTTCAATCTCTTTTTCTTTTTTTGTGATCATTACTTTCTATTAGCTGCCCTTTCCTATGTATTGCTTGCTACATGGTTGAATATACATATGATCTTCAATGCACTTACATGATCTCCTTTCATTCATATCTTTACTCACTATAAATATGAAAGATACAAGACTCATTATGTTTGACCCATTTTCTATAAGAATTCATCTACAAGAACAAAGCGTTCATCACTTTACTACTTTTTTCACTCCTCTATCTTGGTTGATACCCTTACACTATCTATAAACAGAGAGCTCTTTTCTCCTTTCTTCTTTTTTTCGAGGTATGCAAGCAGGTTGGCTTGAGGTTACTTTTCCAAGTTTTATATAAAAAAGAAAGTATTGAATAAAACAAATGTGTGCAATACATGTGTGGACGGTAGAATTCTAGTTCTAAAATGCTGCAACCTGTAGTTTTTCTATTCTTGTTGTTACTGTTGTGATTCTTCAAGCTTGGAAAGAATTCTGTTTCTCGGTTTAGTCAGCTCATCAAGGGATACATATGTTGTTTTCTTCTTTTTTTGAAGCCAAGTTCAGTAATGAACAACGGTGATTTTCTCTTTTTGGGATTAAAAAGAAAAGAAAAGAGAAAATGCTTAAGCTTTCTTTTTCTTTTTTTTCCCCCGAGAATAGATTGTACACTCAGTAGATGTGAAATGGATCTATTAATATCCTAGAAGGATTGTATTACCTTATTTATATACTATAGTGATACAATGTAACGACATATAAAAAGGTATTTGAATTGTCGGTCATTTCTTTATATAAACACCTTCAAAGATAAGTTCGTACGCAGCTGGCTTGCAAAGCTGATTTAGTACATTCCATAAAAGTTCATGTCTCTTGCTTTCCTTATAGTTCAACGCGCAAAGACCCAAAGAATTATATTAGAGACAAGAAACAATCCCTTTATTTAAATGATAATGATAACAATGACAGTAGAAACAGTATTGATAACCATAAAATGAATGAAAGCAAGTAAAATAAAAGAGAATGGTTCATCTAATTGTGTTTATGATCCAAATGCTCTTCAGGCTCATCAGAAAAGGTATGACGTAATGGCAATTTATGGCTGTGAAACATAATTGGGTGGAAGAAAATGTTACACAATTTACCTAATAAATCTTATTTTGTTATCCTTACTTTCTTTTCCCTTCATTCACATAATCTACTTTTTTTTTTTCTTTCTCTTGCTCAACCACTCATAATAAAAAAAGACGCTTAGAAGAAGAAGAACGCTTAAGCGAAAGAAGTGGCTACTACTTTAGCTTTTCTATTCGCGTAATTCAACCTCAATTAACTGTCTAAACAGTTGAATAATAGTAATAAAAAAGGTAAACCGGAACGAAAACCAAACAGAGCAGAGTAAATAATAAAAGCTTGTCAAATAGACGATCCTTATAATACCTGTTGGGTTTACAAATAGAAAAAATAATCAAGAAAACAGAAATGTCGGGAACACTACAGATTAGAAGAATGTTGTTAATGTTCGCTACTTAATCTCAACCGTACTTCTCCTCTTTCTTTTCCTCTATTGCTTGTTCTTTTCATGATATCCTGTGCCCACTTTGATATGCAATATGAAAAACATTCCAACAAGTCTATGTTTGAATGTGCCTTTGTACATATAAAAGCCGACTCTGATAATAAAAAGAGCTGACAATTCAGCTCTATAGGAAGGTAATAAAGAACATACAAATAAAGATATACACCAAGTCTCTAGACTCATGACTTGATTCTTTTTAGGTAATCAAGCTCTCAACTATTATTTATGCTGCTTACAAAATATGTGTTTATTCTTTTATCAGACAGAGTGTGTAGTCCGTTTTAAACCAAAAAGTTGGCATTTTTAGGTAATAGTATTATCATTTTTGAAAAAAAGTATATATTTTTAAACCTCCACAAAATATTGACTAAACATGCTATAGCAGCCATAGGGTCTTCAGCCAAAAATTTTAAATTGTAGCGGCTGTTGAGCCCTAGACTTTTGGGGGAAATTTTGGCCAGGACTGCAGCCATAATCGGATATTGAAGTTATATCTCAGATTCAGAACTTCAACTATTTTTAACTACATGGAAACTAACGATAGCGATAAACCAAGTACACCAAAAGATTCAGCGAATTTTTTGCTACTAGGAACCATATTGTTTCTTGCAGAATATCAAAATGGGGGTGAGTTATTTTAAAAAAACATGCATTTTTCTGTGTTTTTTTAAAATAATTTTTGGACCGATGATTTTACTACAAAATAAATAATTAATATTCGGCAAGGCCCTATTGGGCCTTATAGAGGGCGGAGCAAGTGAAAATTTGGTACCCCCTCTAAGCTGCAACGGTTTTGAAATTTTTACCAGCGACCCTTCAAATGATGATAGCAGAGACTATGCACTGGCATACCTGATGAAGGGTTCACAAGGGGCGAAAGTATATTATGATGCTTTTCTTCAAGGGGATAAAGGACAAACGGTAAATATGTATTGCTATGTGGGATACTCAGTAGAAACACAGATACAGAATACTGCCCAATCTGTGGTTTCTCTTTTGCCAAGGGTATATCAAGTCCCTTAAGAGCTAGGGTATGTAACAACCGTAGGTCTAGGTAGATGGCTTTGGGTAATAATAGGCACACGATGCCATAGGGAGGAGGGAATGAAAGCCGCACATGCACTATACCGATGAGGTAGAGAGATTATGGCCTTTTGGGCAGATGGTTAGGATATGCCTCTAAATTCCTATCGTGCTGGGATAATGTCTATTATTCATTTGTTGTTGTTGAAGTAGGAGCAAGGGAAAATGGGAGGAGGTTCTATAGCAAGTGAAAACAAACATTGCTACATACGCATATCCGCACATACATACTGTGAAAACTAGGCTGAAGAGACTCAGGCATGGTCAGTTTAGGGGTACAGCCTGCTTGGGGTTTGATCGAAGCCACCTTTGATGTTCTAGAGCTGATGCTTCAGAGAGAGAGAGGTAACCCTTTATGATAAACTTGGAAGTTCAGTATATTAAAAAGGTTAATACATAAACAACTTTTAACAATGGATCTCTTGGTTCTCGCATCGATGAAGAACGTAGCAAAGTGCGATAATTGGTGTGAATTGCATATTCAGTGAATCATCGAGTCTTTGAACGCAGCTTGCACTCTATGGTTTTTCTATAGAGTACGCCTGCTTCAGTATCATTACAAACCCACACATAACATTTGTTTATGTGGTAATGGGTCGCATCGCTGTTTTATTATAGTGAGCACCTAAAATGTGTGTGATTTTCCGTCTGGCTTGCTAGGCAGAAGATGACATTAGTTTTAGGGCCCTTTTCTATTGGTTCATCCAAGAAGAGGACCTCCAACTATGATCTGAAGTCAGGCGGGACCACCCGCTAATCGCACGATTGTTAACTAAGCGGAGGAAAAGAAAATAACAATGATTTCCCTAGTAACGGCGAGTGAAGAGGAAAGAGCTCAAAGTTGGAACCTGTTTGGCCTAGCTAAACCGGATTGTAGACTGTAGAAGTGTTTTCCAGGCAAGCCGAGTAAATAAGTCCTTTGGAACAGGGCATCATAGAGGGTGAGAATCCCGTCTTTGGCTTGAGCATTTGCCTTTTGTGATACGCTTTCAAAGAGTCAGGTTGTTTGGGAATGCAGCCTAAATTGGGTGGTAAATCTCACCTAAAGCTAAATATTGGCGAGAAACCGATAGCGAACAAGTACCGTGAGGGAAAGATGAAAAGAACTTTGAAAAGAGAGTTAAACAGTATGTGAAATTGTTAAAAGGGAA
>NW_027137832.1:2342551-2432381 GCF_000149305.1 Rhizopus delemar RA 99-880
ACTAAACAGGAAAGACAACAATTGATGAGCACTATTCAACCTTTGTTAGATGCTAACACGAGTATCCCCATGTCTTTTCATTGTAATTTGCCTGGTGCTATCATTACTCTTGATACTGAGCCCAATGCCTTTGCTTATTGAGAGCATCGCAAAATTGCTATTGCTAATAGAAAGATTATGGAAGACCAAATTCAAACTTGATTGGATGACTGTGTCATTGATCCTGCTCCTTCCAAACTCGCTTCAATAACCCTATTTTTCTTGCTGGAAAAAAGGATGCAAACGGATTATACACTAAGAAAAGAGCAGTTATTGATCCACATCTGCTTAACCAACTTGTGAAGAATGTTGATAGAATGCCCTTACCTCCAATCAATGATCTTCATCAACGTATGGGTTCTGTTGCTGTATTTACCATTTTTGACATACGAACATGCTTCCATCGTTTTCTCATCCAGGGATCTACTAGATCCAAAACCGCATTTGCTCATCCATTTACCAGTAGGCAATATCAATTTCATTATCGTTCTTTTGGCTTTACAAGTGCCGATAACGTTGTACGGCGCGTTTTTTTTTTTCAAATTTGTTCGCAGACCTTCCCTATACTGCACTCTATATTGATGATTTATGTGTCTTCAGCTCCGGTTATATGAGTCAGCGTGTTGAGTATGTTTGCAAAGCACTGAAACGACTTACTGCTGAAGTTTTCGTAATATAAAGGATATCATAGTGAATGCTCCGGTCATTCATATTTCTAACCTTAAGCACCCATTCTCCGTTGCAACAGGTGTCAATGCTTATGATATCGACGGTGTCGTTTATCAAGTCATCGACCAAGTCATTAAATATAACGCCTTTGCTGCAAGATCTCTTTTTCCTACCGAACGTCGTTATCATACAAACAAACGAGAGTTGTTAGCGATTGTATTCATATTTGAGAGATATAATAAATGAATATATAGCCGTCATTTTACCTTGATAACTGATCACAAAGCCTTGATTTATATCAAGGAGCAAGATGTTCCAAATGCTATCATACTTGTTTGGTGTGAAACAATTTTTGAATATTTATTTGATATTGCTCATTGTCCTGGCATTAAGAATATTATCCCAGACGCACTTGGTTGTTTATTCCCAGATGACAATAAACTAGAGAGGTAACAATGTCAACAATGTTGCCGTCTACAATATCCGTGATAAAAGAAAAAGAAAAAAAGAAACCAAATTTGAAAGTAAAATCCAAGTTATGAAACACAAACATATGCAGTCACTTCTGCAACACCATCATCATCATCATCATCAAAACCCTTATTGCATCGCACTTTGCAATATGAAGATTATATCACATCATCTCTTGAGGAAAGAAAAGATATAATATTAAAGGCACACTTATTAGGTCATTATGGAATTAAAGCCATAGAACAAACCAATCATAGTGATAAACTCCGTTAGACTAATTTACGTCAAGATATTCAGGATGTCATATCCAAGTGTCATGAGTGCAAAATGGTTGGCATTGTCAAAACAGGTTATCATCCTCCTATACCTCACTTGTAAATATCTATTCAAATCAACTCTGGGTCACAAATTAGCAACGTCAAACTCGGCTGCCTTTAGAGTATATCATTCTTTGGTTAGGATTGTATTCTCTAGGATTGACATTGCTGTATCAGTATTGCCTACATGTTATAAAGATACCGTAAGTCTAACACAAGTTTATTTAAACAGTTCCATTTAGCATTGTAGGTAAGACTATTTTCTTCTTTCGATATAAAAGCTCAGTATGCCATCATATTTACCAAAGAAAAGAAAAGTCTTAAATTAATAAAATACAAGATAATTATCTATCGTTATATAGCTATTTCTTGTATTATCTTTTTTATGGATTCACTTTTATCTTCGCTCCTGTTGAACGAATGCTGAGAATGATGTCACTTGGCTGTAGATAAATGAACAGTATCTTCCTCATGCATACTATAATTTTGCACTGCAATGACCTTTTAATTCTGTTATTCGCCATTTTCTATTGGTACTTGGTTTCATTCATCTTTGGAGCAAACAATTAATGATGTAGAACTTCTATTGATATCATTTTAAAAGACATGTTTGAAATTTTTTTTACTAAATAATTCAAAAATATCTCTCTTGATCAAACTCACTTATAAAAGACTGACATTTAGAGATAGGGTAAAAAGTATATAAGCCATTTACTACCCAGGTTATTAAAGGGGAATATGCAGTATAAAAATAACAAAGTCTCCTTATACGAGGAGGGATAATAAGTTTTAATTAAAAAGAGGTTATGATTATTGTTAAATGCAATGTATTTTTTTTTATCGTTTCTTTCCAAACTTGATACCAAATATCTTTCTTGAACTGCTGTTGTTAAATGTTGAAGAATGTCTAGAATCATTATCATTAAATGTTTCCTCTTCCTTTTTAGGTGAGGGATAATGGCCTAAATCACGAAAAGAAGGTGGACGAGAGGACAGATTGGATCCTGAGGTATCCGTACCTTGGTAAAATGAAGTCTCATCAGACTTGATCGATAGTGTATTGAGGGAAGGTAACATTTCTCTTTCAACCGTTTCAAAGGCGGATGTAAACGTGAATTTGCGATCACGAATTTGTGCCTCAATCTTGATTTCTGTTTGACCAAAGTACATCTTAATGGTCATGAAGACCGGTTGACCCTTTTGAAGGTCAGAGAATTTAGGCATCTTGATGGGGAATCTAGCTACTTTAAATACTTGTGGATGGGTAGTTAATCGAGGAATAGGTTCATCTCCGTCATAAGCAAACAAATCTAATTAAACTGTTAGTGCTTTTATGTATTAAATCACATTAAACGTACCGGTGTCGGTATCATTTGGATAAGCAATCATAAAGTTCTTAGATACACAATAATCTGCATTAATAGCTTGTCCCTTTTGCACATAAACACTAAATCTCTGTTTACAAAACAATCGATTGCCATCTCCCTTGATACACTGTTCAGGTGGATCATGATGAGGATCAAAGACCATACGGGTTTCCAAGCCATAAGTACGTCTAGAGACACGTTCTGTCACCATACGAGGATTCAAACCAAAATAGACCGCACCACGTACCACGGCTAGCTCACCACGAGGTGGCACACCAATGAATCCTACGCGTGATTGAAATTCGGCAAGAACACGTCGATAAAGGTAAGTGGATTGACCAAAGCCACCTACCAAGAAAATAGCATCCAACTTGGTCTTGGACTGTTGTACTTGTTCTTCAATCAAATCAATAACTTGATTGATAACAGGTTCAAAAACGCGTTGACGTAACTCGTGGCAAGGGATATGAAGGGTACCATCCTCAATACCAGCATCTGGATCATCAGCGCCTTCAATACCTAATGCAGCTGGTAACGCTAAATATTGATCCTCATCACCATCAAATTCAGGCTAAATAAATAAGGAGAGATTAGATTAGGGGTCTCTCTTTATTATCCTCCTTTTTTTTTTTTTTTTTTTACTTTAATTGTGTCAATAAATGTTTCCATCATTGACTCCATAGCTGTATCACTAATCTTGCCGTGATGATAAAATCTGTCTTTTAAATACTCTCTCATTCTCACATCTAAAAATGTTGAACCACACGAATCACCCGAACCTTTTGTGACCTCCTTCAACGCTCTTCTTTCACCCGAATCATCAATCTCAAATACAATCAAATCTACTGTTCCTCCACCAGCATCACAGATCAAAAAACGTTGGCCATGGCCCAAGTTGAATTGATCACACTTCTTTTCACAATAGAGAGCGGCTGCTTCAGGCTCACTAATGAGCATCAATCGACTTGGATGGTCCCACCGATTGATGATATTGGCTCGAATCGCTGCCTCTCTCATGGTGGCCTTGGCCTGATCACTCCACATCGCGGGCACAGTGAGACAGTATCGAAACTTGCTTTGATCATAGTTGTTGGCAAATCCTCTTTGAAGGTCCTTGCAGACGTGAGTATGGAATGCTTCGAGATAGTCGGTGATGGCCTCCAGGGCAGTGAGACCGTTGGGTAATGGCGCTAGATTGAGGTTCTCATCTAATTGAAGTTTGAATCGACTGAGCAGTTGGTCATTATTATTTCTCTTCATAGCTGTCTTTTTGGCTTCTTGGCCCCAGGCAACTAACTTAGTGGAGCCGTTGCGGTAAAGTGAAAGGGTGGGTGTTTTCGGATACACATTTTGTTGCTTTGGCCTATCAAGATGGATCAATAATAAAAAAGGCTATAGTTTTATATATTGTGCTAACCATTTTGTGATATCAATGATTTCATCATTTCCATCTTTTGAAAAAGCATAGCAGCAACCAGAAAAAGTAGTTCCAAAATCTATTAATAATATAAGTACTCTGTATCATTCGTTGCTTGTAAAATACAGACCTATGCCAATAACATAAGAATAATCTGATGGGTCAAAAGGTGGTGTATCCATCGAAATATATATTTTCTTTAAAAATAGAAAAAAATAAAAATAGAAAGAAAAAGAAAAAGAAAAAAAAAAAGGTTTTTGTTTTTTATTCAGGAGCAGTTCAATTTATTGTTAACCAGTCAGTATAAAGAAAGAACCTGTGTTTTATACAAAAAAAAGAACAACATAATAAGGGGAGAGTTAATGATTATACAAAAAAAGATGATTGTATCTAATACACTGTTGTTATGATTCACTTTATATTTCTTTTTTATTGAAGATCGCTATTTATTAAAATGGAAAGAGAAAAAAAATTGAGTTTCAATTCTTTTTCTTTCATGAATAATAATAAAGTAAGGGAATAAATTGTTTATTTATAATCTAATAACACAGTAGCAGACACCTTCTATAGATCCACCAAGAAGATCAAGTAGCCTTTTATCGAAAAGGACCTCAGTTAGCTCTATTACAAAAACATTGAGTAGATTAGGGAAAAGAACCTCCAACATTGAAACAAATAGACAAATTATATTAGATGATGAAGAATTAGAAGAAGAAGAATATTCAGGTCAGCCCACTATACCAAATAAACTTACTTCAGAACACTTTGCACGCTATGAAATTATGACTGAATTGTAATTATGCTTTATTGGCAACAATTGCAGTAACAGCAACTTACACTATTTATTTAGTATCAATTTAAAGAATCAAAACCATTGTCCTTTGGGTGTTTATGTGATGCCATCCACCAATGACCTATATGGTAAGTCATTTTATTAAGAACTTACTGTTATTAACCAGTCAAGTATAGTGTGGCATGGAGTATTATTTGTACATAAAGGATATTATCGATCAGGCGCATTTAGATTTCAATTGAATATACCAAAAGATTATCCCAACAGTCAACCATCCGTTACTTTCTTTAAAGATGTATTTCATCCATTAGTTGATGATCACGGCCATGTTAACATATCACAACAGTTTCCTAAATGGAGACCATATCAAGATTATTTATTTCATGTGCTTCATTATTTAAAGAATATGTTTAAAAAGGTTGTATTGGACGGATTAAATGAAAAATATTGTTTAAATAAGGAATCTTATAGATTGTAATTACTCTATTATATACTTTGCATTAGTTCTAATATCAATCAAATAGGTATCGCACAGATAAACCCATCTTTCATAAATTAGCCCAGCAATGTGCACAGCTCTCTATTACAGAATCATTCTTATTTGAACATGTACCTGATGATAACATGATTCGCTTCTCGCCTCTTAGCGAAGCTAAATTTGGTAGAATAGTTTTAATTTTAATGTTATAAATACTTATTGTTTAATCACTGTAGATGAACTAAAGTCACAAATCTTAAGTACTACCATTGTAAGTCTATAAACATAATTCATACACACTGTATACTCATTATTATTATCATTAGCCTTCTACGCCTACTACTAGTGCTTCTTTAGATGATGACTTGAACTAGTAATTTATTCTATTTGTATTTTATTATAATTAAGAAGATTGTTTGGTTTATATAATTGATATATGCTCGTTTGATTTCCATCACAAGTAAACCGATTTTATCACATTTCTTTTGTTTACAATGAAAAAAATCATACCGAATGGAATTAATTAGCCCTTGCAAATCAAGCGGCTTCTAATTTTATATACTTTACCAACCTTATTTACTTTTTGTAACTTTATTCCTTTACTTCAATTAATTTCCTTCTTGCTTTCATATGCTTATATTCAAATAATCCTCATTCTTTACCTTATGGCATTTAGCAAGTCAAAACTCTTTAACAGTATTCATTGTATCTCTTGTATATTTTTATCAAGTCGCTCTACCAAGTAGAATAGACTGGTTACTTCACAATATTTGGCATTCACTTACATTAAACGAATACATCCCCACTATTCCTTTTGTCCTTAAAAGTTTATATTACAATTCTGCCAAACTACAAACTACCTAGTGACTTATACAAAACATTTAATCATTTTACATTACAAAATCTATTTTTCGATTATTACAAAATTCTATTTCAAACCCTTTTTATCTTGATCAAATACGTAGTTTTATTCAACGCTACCAGACAGCAGAAGCACAATTTTCTTTATTCTTGATCCTATTTGCTACGTGGATTCCCGATCTTTGTTTTGGAATAGACAGTTCTTGTTCAATGTGAAAAAGACATATACTATTGAAACATTTAAAAATATCAGCGTAGTAGCGTTTGATCTTTTTTAAAGAGAATGAACATTAAGATTTATTTAAGCAGAACTCCCGGCTTAGATGATAGAAAGAAGAAAATAACTGGGCCTTGTTACGTCACGAACAATAGAGCTATCCCTTGCAACCTTTTCTTTGCTTCTAGCTAATCCTAAGTCTTACATTTTATCACAAAATGAAAAACTTTGAAGCCGCAGTCACAGCCTTAAATGATTTTTAGTGTCTCTCGTTAAAAAATTCTTTTTTTTTCTTACTTCACAGCAAATCATCATGCCACCTAAAAAGCAACAAACCAAGGCCGAGAAACAAAAGAAGCAAAAGGCTGCCGAAGACAAGACCTTTGGTATGAAGAATAAAAACAAGTCAGCTAAGGTTCAAAGATATATTCAGCAAGTTCAAAGTCAAGCCAAAAGCAATGCAGCCTCCAATGTATAAATAATAGACACAGCTAAAAAAAACGAGATGTCACTAATATTGTGATATGTAGGCTAAAAAGGAACAAGAAGACAAAAAGGCACTTGAAAAGAAGAAGCGTGATGAATTTGCAGAACTCTTTCAACCTGTACAAGTACCCCAAAAGGTTCCCTTTGGAACCGACCCCAAGACAGTCTTGTGTATTTACTTCAAGAATGGACACTGTGAAAAGGGTTCCAAGTGTAAATTCTCTCACGATTTGAATGTGGGACGTAAGGTTGAAAAGAAAGACTTGTATACAGATGATAGAGCTGAAGGTAAGCATACGGTTATAAAGTGTAGTGGTGTACTCATCTTGTGAACTAGATACAATGGATAAGTGGGATCAAAAGAAATTAGAAGAAGTTGTCAACAGCAAGTCTGGAAAACAACCTCCTACAGATATTGTTTGCAAGTACTTCTTGGAAGCCATCGAAACAAATAAGTACGGTTGGTTCTGGGAATGTCCTAATGGTGGTACCACTTGTAAATACAAACACGCTCTTCCTCCTGGATTTGTATTAAAATCAAAGCAATCCAAAGAAGATGACAAGGAAGAAATCTCTCTTGAAGACTTTTTAGAAATCGAGGTAAATATTCATCATGTTGATCGATAAAAGTAAAGGCTAATGGTATGATGCAGCGTCATAAATTGGGACCCAACTTGACACCCGTTACTCTTGAATCCTTCCAACAATGGAAAAAGACTCGAGTGAACAAGAAGGAAGCTGAAGAATCAGCTGCTCGTAAACAAAAGGAAACTCGTATGAAGGCTGGCCGATCACAGGGTATGTCTGGTAGAGATCTATTCGATTTCAACCCTACTCTTGCACAAGCTTATGAAGACGAAGAAGATGCTTTCGATATTGCAGAATTTGATCGCGAAGAAGCAGAAAGAGAGCGTGATCGTTTAGCAAATGAAAAGTTTTTGGAAAAGACAAGTGGATTATCTCTGCAAGAACAAGTAGTAGTAGAATAAAAAATATATACAATGTAATTTAGAACCATCTCTTCAAGTATTGTCTTTTATATTGAGAAAAATGGAAAATAGCAAAAAAAAAAAAAAAAAAAAAAAAAAAAAAAAAAAAAAAAAAAAGGCCCCCATTTCCCAATGAAATTTGCTTATTTTGTTACGCGCGTTCGAACTTTATGGGGAAAATATAAATAGCGAAGACGTTTCATTTTTTTTTCTTTTTCTTTTTGTTTTTTTTTTATTTTACTTTATTACCTAAATATGGCTAAAGTTGCTCCTCCTCCTTCTCTTGACTTCGGCATCACGGCTGAACAAGTAGCCCAAATTACAGAAGAGATTATTGCTACCGAACTTGCTGTCAATGACCAAATTGCTTCCTTAAAACCTGAAGAACAGACCTATGAAAACATTGTTGTTCCTTTAGCCCGCGTTTCAAACGAATTGGCTGGTAAACAAAAGGCGTATTTTTATTGTAAATGCTTATACTTTGTATAGGCAAGACTCAGCTGGTGAGTTCTCTCTCTCAAATTTCTCCTGACGCGGCTATTCGTGAAGCCTCTGTTGCAGCAGAGACCAAGGTTGATCAATTCTATATTGAACAAAGCATGCGTCACGATATTTATACTGTCGTTCAAGGCTATATTGCCAAAACTGACTTGAGCACTTTGGATCATGAAGATGCTCGTTTGCTTGAAAAGATAGAACAATCCTTCCGTCGTAACGGCCTTCATCTTCCTCAAGAAAAGCGAGATGAGTTGAAAGAGCTTCGTAAACGTCTAAGTGAAGTGTGTATCGAGTTTAACAAGAATTGGGCTCGTGAGAGCAGCAGTAAGTCCTAAAAAATATTAGGTTCCTTGTTTATTAATTCAGAAAACACTTTTTTTCTACAGCTATTAAGTTTACAAAAGTAACATTACAATGAACTTTCAAATTTTTTCTAGTTCTAAAATTTTTTTTGGTAGGATGAACTGGAAGGACTCGACAATGACTTTTTAGGTAACTAACAATAGAAAAAAGCGCCAGCGTTCTCCTAATTACATGTATCCTACTAGGTGGACTACAACAGACAGAAGAAGATGGCGTTACTAAGTATATTTTAACAATGAAGTAAGTTTGTCTAGAGAAAACATTTACACATTTTCTTAAATTTATCTTCTTGATAGGTATCCCGGTAAGTCAATTTTCTTCTCATTTTGCATATTGTGAAACTCAACGCGATGTTGTACCTACATGTTTTATATAGACTATTTTCCAGGTTTGTTCTATATTTCCTTTTAAAGAAATACTCTAATGTTTGTTGCATAGTCATCAAGTTGTGTAAAAATGAAAACACGAGAAAGCTTTACACCATTGCCTACAACTCTCGTAACCCAGAAAACGTTGTTTTATTGGAACAAGCCATCAAGCTTCGTAAACAAGCTGCTAAACTGCTGGGATTTAAAAACCATGCTGCCTTTAATCTTGACATCAAGATGGCAAAGACAGTGGAAGCTGTTGATATTGTAAGCACTCTCATTCATTATATTAAGAAGAGAGTTTTTAAATTATATAATGTAGTTTTTGAATGACTTGGTAAAAAAGCTGCAAGCACCTGGTGAAAAAGAAATCGAACGCCTCAAGCAACTCAAGAAGGTAAGTTGGCCCCATTTATTTAAGAAGAGAGTGAGGGCTCACATAGATATTTAGAATGAGAAAAAAGACCGTGGGGAAGAATATGATGGAGAGCTTAATAGCTGGGACACAAGTTATTATGAACGCATGTTACTTGGCACTGAGTATGCTGTAGATCAAGAAGAAATCAAAAAATACTTTAGCTTGGAAAGCACCATTGAAAGTAAGCATCTCATTCTATACGACAAAGCACGTGATATTTATCTTAGTTTAGAAATGTTGGATATTTATGAAAAGGTCTTGGGTCTTCATTTTGTCAAGGTGCCTGCTGAAAAGGCAGTTGTTTGGCACCCAGACGTTCAATTATACGAATGCTGGGATGCAGTTGAAGACAAGGGCTTCTCTGGTTACATGTACCTTGATCTGTTCCCTCGCGATAATAAATGTACAGTTCTCAACCCTCTTTATGCAGAAAAAAAAAACTTATTACCTTTTATATAGACCCTCATGCTGCTTGCTTTCCTATCCAGCCTTCTTATATTGCACAAAATGGTGAACGTATTGCTCCTATTGCTGCCATGGTTGCTAATTTCACTAAACCGTAAAATTAAGGTTTTGATTGATGAGTTATCATTAACTTTTGATGTGTAGTACTGCTGACAAGCCTTCGTTATTGAAACACGATGAAGTTGTTACCTTGTTCCATGAATTAGGACACGTTATGCATCATTTGTGTAGTCGAACGAAGTATGCCAGATTCCATGGTACTTCTGTTGAAGGTGACTTTGTAGAAGCTCCCTCTCAAGTAATCAATCTGTCCTCATAAAATTACGTGTGTGATTAACTTTTTCAATAGATGTTGGAAAACTGGTGTTATGATCCCAAATCGCTTAAATACCTTAGTGCTCATTTTGAAACAGGCGAACCTATTTCAGATGACATTATTCAACGTATTGTAAAGGCCAAGAATGTAGATGCTGCTATACTTAATTTGCGTCAATTATTCTTTGGTATCTATGACATGACACTTCATACATCTGAAGGTAAAAAAAAAGTATGTAAGACAGGTATGCAGATATTAAACATTGTTTAGAGGAAAGTATTGATACAAGCAAGCTTTATAATGATCTTCGTAAAAAGATTACATTAATTAACGCTCCTGAGGTAAAATATTATATATTTTAAAATAGAAAAGGGTGTTTACCGTTTACATGTAGAATACATTTGGGCAAGCCGCATTTGGGTAAGTGAAAAACTAAAGAAAAGAAGGAGGTGATTTTGACTTGTGCTGTATAGCCATTTAATGGGTGGATATGATGCTGGCTACTATGGCTATCTGTGGTCCAAGGTATTTTCAAGTGACATGTACTATAGCAAATTTGAAAAGAACACCCTTTCTCCCGAAACTGGTTACTTGTACCGTAAAGAAATCCTTGAGAAAGGAAGTAGCAGGTAAATATAATATTTTCGATACACTCTAGATTGCATACACTTAACACTTATATAAAAAAGGGACGGCATGGACTCTCTCAAGGCATTCCTTGGCCGTGAGCCTTCATCTGAAGCTTTTATGAGAGAAGACATTGGTGCTTGTTAAGGAAAAAAAAAATAAAATTCAGGGTTCTCCTAAAAAAGAAAAAATTCATTTCCTTTTTCTATCTTCTTTTTTCTTGGCTTCTTTTTTTAAAATCAATGGACGATACCCTCTTACCCATTACTTTTAGACCTATTGTATTATTCTCAATAGGTCTTTGGGGATGGGCACTCGATCTTTGCATCTTGGCCAACTGCAACATTGACTCACACTCTATTTTACAAATTCAACAAGACGAAAAGCATTCTCCTTTATATACTCCCATTTTCTATTTTTCTGGCATCTTGTCCATCATCACTGGAGCATGGCTCTTTATTTATTACTATTCATACACGCCTTCAACTGCCTTGGTACCCTATGTGTTGGCACTTGGACTATTATTTTGGCCAGGTGAATCACTTTATAAAAAAGATCGCATACGTTTTATTAGGTAGGTCTTTTTTCAAAAGAGTATTTATTCATATACAATTAACATGCGTAATAGATTGTTGAAGAGAACATTTCTTTCTGGAATACATGCGCCTGTATTTTTCTCAGATATTATATTAGCGGATATGTTGACAAGTGTATCCAATGTATTTGGTGATTCATTTATGGCGACATGTGTCATGTTGACTGGCCAGCCTTTGTCTTATTTTATGGACAATACGGATAACATTTACTATAAAGATATTATTGTGCCTTTTATAATATGGTTTGTATAGCGTATTACCTATTATTATTTGTTGATCTAACATACACTATTGCAGTTTACCTTACTTGATTCGATTAAAGCAATGTATTGCAGAATATTTAGATTCAAAAGAGCAGCGACACATTTATAACGCATTAAAGTATGCTTCTTCAATACCAGTCATCATCTTCTCAGCCATCCAAAAGAAAGCAAATATTTATATTTTAGAGTCAGGGCAAGTGCCTAATTCGTGGTATTTAAATGAAATACACGTATTTCGATTTTGGTACGTGAAAAGAAGCATACAAATGAAGACATATTGATTGTATAATACATGTAGGGTTATTTTCATATTTATTAATTCAATGTATTCATTTTGGTGGGATATATCAATGGACTGGAATTTGATTACCATCAACACCCAATCACATACAGTCCACATCCGTCGTCAGCTTTATTTTTCACAACCCATTTATTATATACTCGCTGTGTTTATCGATTTCTTACTAAGAATCACTTGGAGCTTTAAACTTTCTTCACATCTCTTGATCCGACAACTGGACGCATCCATCTTTTTATTGGAATTAATGGAGGTCTTTAGAAGATGGGTTTGGGTCATGTTTAGAATGGAAAATGAATGGGTTAAAAAGGTTTATAGTTCATTACCAAGTACGTTGAGATTAGATCGGTTAGATAGAAAGAGCGCATCAGGTTTATTATCTCCTATTGTGGAAGAAGAAGATCTACTGTAAGCTTTTTCTTCTGTTTAGCATAGAATAAAAAAATAAATACAATAATAATGCCTTTATACATTTTTACATTAAAAATAGTGTTTGATACGTATGAACAGGAGAGAGAAATCATTTATAATTATGAAAATGCATACATTTATATAGGCCCATTCTCAACTGAACCCTTTAAAAATTCAAGGGTCCACTGATCGTAGGACAGAAAAAAGGGCATAATTCGTTTAGGACGTCTTTTTAATAGACCTTAACAAAGAAAAATAAATTTAATCTGTAACAATACTAGATGATTTAGTGCTTTACTTTTCTTCTAAAAAAAAGGCCGAGAAAGAAAGAAAAGATATTATATCTTGCAATTGCTTTTTATTTAAAAACTATTTACACTTGTGTGTTCCACCAATAGAAGTACAGCATTCTTCATACTTTTTATAAATAGGGCCACGACCAGGAATATCGCATACATTTCCATCATCCATTTTCCCTTTGACTACATCACAACATCCGTAATCGTACTTAGGTCTAAAGCAACTACAAATCCAATGGTCTTGAGCAGAGACACTCAAGGCAAGCATCATCATCATCATAAATACGACTATAAGCTTCATTTTTGTTTGATAAGCATTTAAATGAGAATTATGGCAAGTATTTATATTTTTTCTTAGAAAACAAATGATGTAAGATTATGTGATAGGAGAGAAAATAAAGTTTTGCATACTAAAAGAGAACTGGTGATCATCGCATACGCTGTTTCACACGATAGAAATATGTATTTAATAAATATTATAGAATACAAAGCTGTTTTTTCCATATTAAGTGCATCTTTCTTTTGCATTTCCCCAGATATAGTTTATCTCTCATACAATACAGTTATTATGCTCTAGTTATTTTTTATATTCTTTTTCTTTTAAGTTGTAAGATAAGATTATTGCAAATCATGCATGTCTATTATTAGAATTGAAAGATCTTAGTTTGGTGCTTGAACCTTTGCTGAGCTTCTAGGTGTAGCATTGGTACTATTATAGGCTGAGCAATTTAGACTTGTTATTATAAATAAACCATGCAAATAATCAAATAAATGAATCGGGAACCACATACAATATTTATGAATACATCGCACTCGCACCATTTTTATTTCAAAAAATAATGAGGCATATAAACACTCTTAGGTTTTATTCTTTACGAAAAGCGAATAAAATAGAATATGCGATAAAAATATTAAACTACACTCTTTTTATTCTTTTTTCATTCTTTTTATATATTTATCTCGAGAGAGAGAATTAAGATGACATATTATTTTTAGATCGTGAGCCTTATTCTGTATTTTCGTAAAGCATATTTCTCAGCAATTAAACCTATTATAGAATATAGCCATATTTAGTTATAAAAAGGGCTTATCAACAAGTACTAAAGAGATGAAGAACGTATTAACGAAGAAGAAAGCATATAAAAACAGCAGGCATTTGTTCATTTTATGAAGATATGTGTTTGTATGGTTTTTAGAAACAGAATTATAAAAATAAAAAAGTACATTGAGCAAACAATCAATGACTATCATATTACATATAAAAATAAATGGTTATTATATAATCTGTTCAGCGCGAATTTTCTTTAGCTTATATCTTGTGTTTACAAAGCGCTTGCTATAAGCTAACAATAGACAATAACTTTAATCAATTGACTTTTACAAAATTATAAAAAGCTAAGCATTATATATAAAATGACAAAAGGTCTATCGAATATAAACCAGGTAGAAGGAAAGCAATGAAGAGCTCGAAATTTTGAAGTTGTTATAATATCAGGACTTGTATTTTGTTAACAGAAAATATTAATAAACAATGATATTTTAATAGAGCCAAAATATGAGATGAATCTATTTAATAATATATGTATTTAAAGAAGGAGGTTTTAGATAGAATATAATATAACAACAAAAATAAATAAATACTGTTAAAGCTCGGTGTCTCTTTATTAAGTCAATACATAACTAAGATTCCATTTTCTCTATATGTAAAAAGTGAGAGTGCCTATAAACATGATACATATAAAGAATTAGAGTAGATAATTATTGTTTCTAATTATTCTTGTAGCCTGTTCCTAGCTTGTACTGTCAATATGTTACTGGGATGGTTTCAGATAACTCTGGATATAGGAATATTGAAGAAGACGATATGAAAAAAATACAAGGACCTTCAGTTCCGTGATTGAATAGCATTGCTGTAATAATATCTCAGTCAGGATAAATATTTCCATGATTAATTGTGTTATCTCGTAAGAATAAAAAAGACTATAAAATTCAACGAGACTGAAAAAAGTTATATCTTTATCTAATATTATAATCTCCGGTATTTATACTATTTTCATGGAGGTTTAATTAAATCCTTTTCAAGATACTTTAATTAATTATAACTGTAGATCTAGTGTCAATAAGTTTTAATGTGAAGATCTGTTCCTGGTTATGCAAGTGGACTGTTTTATAATTATTTCTTCAGTAGATCTGATCTTTCATTTATGTTGCATTGCATCAGGAGTTATATTAAAAGCTTGCATTGAGTTAAAGGAGTGGAATTAGTTATGACCGAATAATAGAGAAAAGACTGTAATAAATCTTTGTAAAGCATTCATTACTCTGATTTCTTATAAATTGAATATGAATCATGTTTGAAGTATGTTGGGATACGACAGCGTGGTTGTAATATAGTTTATTGATGATTTGTTCACAAAAATAAAAATGGAGATTTCAATAGGACCCAAAATTATATATCTGATTTTATTTAATAATATATGTCCAGAGTTTATATACTTTTCACAGTGTAGATATTAATATATGTGCTATGCGGATGGCGAAATGCCCACAGCCTTATGCAGATGGCTAAATGTTATATTCTATTATGCAGATCTTTATATAATTTAATATAAGCACTTGCTCCTCATTCACCAGTCTATTTTGGTAGATATACATACATATTAATAAAACTACATTTCCATATACTCACACTATCAATCGTTAATAATGCTTGATTGCTATACAGTGATTATCTTTGGAGCACAACATTGGGATACGACAAGTCTTTTTTAATTCTTACGAGATAACACAGTATGAATACAACAAATAGTTTTTTTTAAAGCTATAATCCAGTTACATGTGTAATTCTTATACTTATGCTACATTTTTCAGTACAAAATATATGCTTTTGAATGACTTATTAAGCTTTGAAAAGTAGTGGCCTTAAAATACTAATAATTTTCGGTATTAGTTGCAGTGGGCCAAAAATTTTCATATTTGCTTGTATTGATTTTTTATGTTAAAATTTCGCATCAGCCGTGATAGTATAGTGGCAGTACGTAGCGTTGTGGCCGCTTCGACGCAGGTTCGATTCCTGCTCACGGCATGTTTTTTCATGTGCGGTGAAAAATTTGTTTTGTTGGATATTGTCACACTTTTCATTCTACTTTTGGTGTAGCACAAATGATGAAATTTTAGATCAAGAGAACAATGCTGATCACAAGAATAATTTTGATGTCCAGCGACATTGATGTCGTTCGACATAGATGTCAAACAACACAAACAATAAGCCACGCCAATTTTTATATAAATAAGATGAATATTTTTAAACAAAATAACATTATCCAATCCAATCCAATCCAATCCAATAAATTCAATAAATCCAATAAATTCAATAAATCAAATCCTCTTGCGCTTAAAAAGCAATCTTTTCTTATTGGATCACAATAACCTTTTCTTTTCTTTTTATTTTTACTTATTCTTTCTGATCTGATACCCGAGTTATCACAAATCAAGAAAGATCCCTTTTATTTTTATCGTTTATCAAACAATCTTATTCTTAACCTTATTGATCTAAAAAGATCTGGTGGTCACTACTCAAAGACAATTTACTCTAAAGAACTGTTAAACGTTCAATCAAGTTACCTAAACTCAAGTCATTCAAGACTTCAAACCTCAATTTAAACAAATCTACATCACTTTAACACAAGCCAAGTCCCAAGTACTAACAAGTTATACTATATTATACTTCTTTTGGATATTCAAAACAAGCTCTCAACCGCAGCATATAAAATAATATAAATATTCCTCTATTTTGATTAAATAAAAAGGACAATCTTTAACTACTGTAACGAGAATGATGAAGACATCTATAAAATTTTGGACGGTACAACTGACTTTGAAATCGACTTCAGTAATTTAACTGAAATACACAACATCGACTCAAGTAAAAATATCGACTCAAGTAAAAATGTTGACTCAAGTAAAAATATCAACCTTATTTCTTTTTCTTTTCCCTCTATTATTTTTATATAAATATCCCTATATCTTTTATTTCAATTTACTTCAGTTCACTTATATTCACTTCTATTCAATAAATAGTCTCTTAAAAGACAAATCTATCTATCTTATTTTATTACAAACAAGTCGAATTCCCTTGAAGCAAGCTATCTTCATTGTATTCATTTTATATTTTTATTACATTTCTTTACATTTTACTTTACAAATCAAGTTTGATCCACTTAACAAGATCTGGTGGTCACTATACACAAGCGAACTTATAACTCGAATTATCTACTCTATTTGGAACTTACTTTATCCAATACTTTATTCAATTACTAAAACTTTATCTCAACAACTTATATCAAATCTATCGAAACCCGAAAGCCTAACGAACCTTACACTACTTAATAATTTATCTGTACCTTTGTTAATTGCTACAAAAAGACTATTCGTAATCAACCACGACAATATCATGGCTGATCACGATTAAATTTCTTTTAAGACGATTAACAAAGTTGTAATGTTGTGACGAAATCATAGATCCTTTTAGTCAAACTGTTGTAACACACGAAACACGAAAAAGGAAAACCCTATGGTTATAGGAGAGATGCTATCTCAATAGCAAACGATGCTATGCTAATAGCAAAGGAATTCAAAGACAACAAAAAAAAGAAGAAAACAAAAGAAAAACCAAAAACAGCATAAAAGTATGGAAATCAAAAAACATATAAATATCAGTATCTTTTTATAAATATTTCGATTATTATTATCTTATCCTATTATCTTACCTATTATTTTACATTACCTTACTTTATCACAATAAATATCCTTTGAATCCAAATATCTCTTTATTTTATTTGTATAAATAGGAAGAACCAATAATCCCTTGAAACTTATATTTCATTGTAAATCCCTTTTATTTTATCTTTACTTTACCTTTATTCTCTTTATTCAATTCAAGTCTGATCAACTTAATAAGATCTGGTGGTCACTTACACTCAAACATACATCTATTCAATTTTACTTCTTTGGATACAAATTATATCCAACACCCTATTCAAAACACGATATATTATATTAACAACTTACTTCAATCCTATCTAAACCCTGAAATATAAAGATTTCACACTGTACTGTAACGAAAATGACAATAAGGATGCACAGAGATTAGCCGAGTCAAGTCAGAAAGATAAAAAAAATTAAAAAGATAAAAAATGTTGAAAGGATAAAAAAAGTTGAAAATATAAAAATGGTCAAAAAAAATAAGAAAAACTAAAAAGAAAAAAAAATATTATTCATATATATATATCCCATCTTTTTGTGAAGAAATCGTCTTTCAGTTTAAATCAATCATATATTTTTACTCAATAATTAACAAACTTTAACAAGAAAGTCCCAGTTCACTTAAACTTTTTATTCTACCTTAACTTTTATCAAGAAACATCGCACTGATCTTACACATAAGATCTGGTGGTCACTACTTATCAAGCATCTGTTTAAACTCCATATAAAACGACAACTTACAAGGCAATCACAACCTTAAAATCAAGCTCTACAAGCAAGCTTAGCTCAAATTAACTCACTTACTACAAGATAACCTTTAAAATAGCAATATTAGTACCAATGATGATTGCGTTTTGTGAAACCTTATTGTGGATCTATTCAATTTTTTGAACTTTATTCAATATTTGGACCTTATTTCAAAAATCAAACTTTATTTCAAAAGTCGAACCTTACTTCAAAAATCAAATCTTATTTTCCTTTGTCTATAAAATAGACAAGTTTTATTTCTATTTTACTTTACCTCTCTTGTCTTCTCTTATATTTTACTTATCTTAAACAATTTAAATACGTTTTATCAATCAATCAAGTATCTTTATCTCTGAATCTTTTGGTATAACACTCTTAAAACACAAGCAAGACAAGTCCCTTGAAGCAAATTATCATTTATTGTAAACACTTTAAAACCTGTTATCAAATTACTTTATTACAAACAAGTCTGATCAACTTAACAAGATTTGATAGTAACTATTGGCAACGAATCTACCTTTAAACCTCTCATCAAATCTTCTTATCAACTCTATTATCAATCTAAAAACCTATTCAAATTCCAAGCCATTTAGCATTAAATGACAATATTTACTTAATTTAAATCTATTTTATCAGCAAATCAAGTATCTTTATCCCCGAGTCTTTTGGTAAAACAACGTAACGCACAAGAACAAAATAGCAGAATTTAAATCGTTGCAGTTTATAACAAACGCCTTACAGTTTACAACGATCACCCCATACTATACAACAACTGCCTCTTATAACAACCATCCAAAATATCAAAAACAGAATAAAATCATAAAATCCAAAAACATATAAATAACCCCAAATAATAATCCCAAAAAGATTTACTTTCTTCTTTACTTTTTATCAAATAAATATTCTTTTAAAGAGGCAAACTATCTCTTATTTAAAGTCAAGAACAAAAAGTCTTTTGGAGCATATCATCTATTGTAATCTCCTTTTATATATATATATATTAACTTTAATGTATTGAAAACAGGTTGATCTGCTTCATAAGATCCGGTGGTTGCTTATCACAAGTGAGCTTTTATAGGAACTGCTACTCTTTACAGAGTCAAAATCCATTCAAACTTTTGATCTCATAGCAAGCATCGGCTAAACTAAATGCATTCAACAACATAGAAACCTTGCAAATTTCCATCTTACAGTGGTCTAATCATAACGAAGCCTGTGATCATGTCAACTTAAAAACATAGTGGTATGTTTTTGATCTAGGAAATCCAAGCAAAAGAAAGAGTTGCATCAAATTCATTGATCTATTATTTTTACAGTATTATCTACCTTTATTAAAAAACATTTTCAAAAAAGACTTTACTTTTTGGTCAACTTCTTTACTAAGTTTTAGCTGTCAGTTATTGTCTCTTGAAGGACGACTGTCTAGACATTTTCTGCCTGCCTTCTTTTAAGATTTTTTTTATTCTTTGAGCTGATTACCTTACAACCTGTTGATCACTTACTGTCGTCGTAGTATCTCATATTTTAACAACTTAAAATTAATTTAAAAAGACAACAGCTTCACAAACGCAAAGGCATTGTAGCACGATGCGACAGACTTTAGCTGTTGTTGAATTTTCTTAACTGATCACACACCTGAAAAATTCAAATGAAAATGTACAAACGCAGATAAATCTAGAACATTTGTTATAGAACAATTGAAAAAGTGTCATCAAGTTGGTAAAAGCTAATGATTTAAAAAAGCTATAGTGTGCTTCTTTACAGACAAAACCATCGTTATTAAATTCATTAAAGTAAGCATGCCCAATAAACAGTAATCATCTGTTGTTTATCATTCGTTCAATAGATAATAATAGATCAAGTACTCGGGTTAGCATTGAATATAAATGGACGTATTTCACATGGATATCATTCCTCTCAAGGAAAGCGGAGCAAATCTCCAAGAACAAGCCAAGAACAGTAAGATCGATGACAAGCAGCGAATTGATTTTCATAATCAATTCAGCCATCCCCTTTCAATCCAACTTGTCAATCCTTAGCTTACTCTCACAGCGACTCATTCACTTTGCCAATGGATAAACAGTAGGATTTGTAATGGTTTCCTTTTTTTAAATGAAAAAGTATCCTTTTGGTTTTGTATTCCTGGTTCCTTTATTGCTTTGCAATGTCCCACACAAACGATCAAAGTAAGAAATCTATAAAGAGACAGCTTATCTTACTTCAAAACTTCATACGGTTACTTTGCTTTTGTTACTCTCTGTTCATTTTATCTTTGTTTTACAAGATAGATATCAGAACGGATAGGATTCAAAGCCATCATCTTTTAATTTACACAACAAGAATACGAATCCTCTTGTAGCCATCCTATTTTTTTTATCATGATCCCTTTTGTTGACTGTATTTTATTTCTCTTGCTACTCTCCAGTTTGATTGGCTTTACAACGTCTGGCAATCACCTAGGACAACCGAGTTCGATCACTACGTTTAAAATCAGACATCCTCCAAAGCATCGGTTGTTGTCACAGTGAGACCTGTCACCCAGACTTGACCCTGTCGCTCCAAAGGAGGCTTGTCTCGGCCAGATCCATGTGGGTCGGGTGAATTGCTTTAATATGCCCATGACACAACGTTCCGTTTGTCACCTTGCAGTTTGTCTACCTTTTTTTTTTTTTGCTTTCTGCCAATGGATCTGTCTTTTGATGAAAAAGGCATCCTCTCTTCATTCCAGTGGGCCCTCCACTAGCTCAACCTAAAGATATCTTTTATAAACCTGAAGCCAAGTTGTATTCACTGTATCTCCTTTTGCATCATTTTATATAGTGTATAAGCAAAAAAAAAAAAAAAAAAAAAAAAAAAGAGCACAAGGCTATGAACTCTGTCTATGGTGTTAAGAACATAATATATATTCGTAGTGACTCAATCAAGTGATCGCAGTGTTGATTAATGTATTGTGTTGGGATTAACAAAATACGTTTCAATTTAAACCCGTGTATTAAAAAGAAGAGGTTGATTTTATGTTTATCACTTGGAGTCTCTATTGACCTTTTTGATCATTCTTTTTAACTATTCATCATCCAAGTCACTCAAACTAATGATCCCCACTGCATACTGTTTTACTCATATCAACCTACGTTTGTTTTTATCGGGCCTGGCTGATCTAATGAGATCTAGGGATCCTTTATCCTAGGTGAACGTATCCTGTAGATTATCTTGTATTCATTCTTTTATCTCTAGGCTCTATAAAACTGTACAACACAAGGCCCAATATCAGGAATTTAAACAGTGTCACTGCGATACAATTTCAAAAGAAGAAATACACATGTGTTGATTCTCCTTGTTCACTTGAATCACTACATTCAATTCATAGGGTTCATTCTATAAAGCCAATGCACAAAAGGATTTATTGATACAATCAGGATCTTGATGAAAAAAAAAAAAAGTATACGAAAAGTATAAAAAGTCATAAAAGAGTGATCCTCTGTCTATTTATTCAAAGTCTATCATTCAATAACGAAAGCATAATTCATAAAGCTAGGCTAGAAATGATTGTGCATAGTTGCTCTTTCCTTTGGGCATAGTTAAACATAAAAGAATGCGATTGATCAATTGGTTGTGCGTGCAATAGTAAATGAGAAACTTTCGGTGAATAAGATCATCTCTACTGTATCCACATAAATCAGGTCTTTAAACATACTACTTTGAATCCAGCCGGCTGCATGCCTTGACCATAACGTCTCTATTTGCTGCCCTGTGGCTTCATCCAAAGCCACCCAGCTTGATCCATTGGCATAAACCCACTGAACGGACGATTGGTTCATGTTGCAATTTTGATGCATGAAAGAAAAGAAGTAAAGCTGAATTCGGTTGGATGCCATGCGTGTTCTATATAAATGGATTATGTCACTTTATATCTTGATATGGGACGAGAAGAACGCGGATGATTTGACAAAGAGCACAGTCGATCCGCCCTCTGTGTCGGCGCCCCCTCCTTTCTTTTAGCCGATGACAAATGTTGATCTGGAATGATCGGTGACTATTTTTTTTTATCAAGGAATGATGTCGTTGCTGAGCCATGTTATGTCATTTTCAAAAAAAAAAAAGAAAGCTTACCTTTTTACTGTCGAGTTTTTAAGAAACAAATAGAAAGAGAGAAGGGTTCTTTACTGAGAATACATCGGCTTTCCTTTTGCTGCTTGGCTAAAGAGGTCTACATCCAATGGTTGACAAATGATTATTAATAGTCATCCATTTTAAACTCCTTTTATGTGCGCACTGCAATCACACAAGATGTCGTCTTTTTAAGGAACAATACGCAAAGAGAGAGAGGGAGAGAGATCTCCCTCCCCCCCCCCCCTCTTGATCGTTTCCGAATGAAATCATCATCCATTCTCGAATCCTCTTTTTTTATGATTCATAATACCATCTCTCTCAGTATTTCACTTTTCTTTCATCACGAAACCTTTTTTGCAATGACCTACTTTTTTAAAAAGGAAGGAAGGTCATGCTTGGTATACTTTGTTGTATGCTCGGTTTGTATCACAAAAGAAGAGACATTGTCAAAAAAAAAACAATCGTGTTTTTATCAAATATGGCAATGTATGATTCTATTCTCTTGACTCGAACAAGGGTGTGCATAGTAAAAAAAAAGTGTGTGGATTCTTTTTGATGTGAGCTGCGGATTCGATTGGTGTGAATAGAAAACAAGGCTTACAGAAAGTAACAGAGGTGAGATGTGTTCTTTAAAAGAAGGACAGAGTGTTTTAACGAGAAATTATTTATTAGTGATAAAGGGTAAAGTGACATATAAAACAGGAAAGGGTATCAAAAAGAGAGAGGATGTAAAAATAATATACAAAAAGAGGAGCTTATTTCAAATGTAATGAAATACTTTGGGTGGATCTGTTGTAAATTTTACAGAATGATTTGATTTGCTTTTGCGTGGAATCACTTCTTCTTCATGAATCGCAGCTGGACAACTATAGCGTACTTTATTGAATTTCAATGCTTCTTTTTCTTGTTCTTTGATGATTTCTTGTACAAGTAAGAAGCTATCATTTCTACGATGTCTACTTTTATAACTTAAAGGTGAAGGTGGTGGTGAAGGAAGTGTAGACATTTGAAAAAAAAGAAAAAAAAGAAATAATAAAAAATAGTCTTATAAAACAAGTAAAGAGAGTGGAGCTTGAAAAAGATTTTTTACAAATGAACCCGACGATCTTTTTTTTTTTTTTTTTTTTTTTTTTTGGAATGTCGATCATTTAATTAGCAAACAAGTCTTTCTTGTTTTGCTAAACAGTAAACAAAAAAGATCAAATAAAGATGTCACTTGAGATGGATGACATCCATTTTGATATCCAACTGTCTTTCTCTCTTTCTTTATAAAAGTAAACTGATTTTTTATTTCGTTTATTTTCTTGTTTATTATCCCGCCAAGTTTCACAAGATTTTCTTGTTTTTTTTTTTTTTTTCGGCTTCTCAACTTGAAACAACTTTATTCATGAAGAACGAACCCAAATAGGGTAAAGTGACTAGAAAGACTCGTGCATGAAAACAAGAGTAAAAAGAAGAGAGAAAAGTCAAGAAAAAGACAATATAAAATGAATTTCATCTAATTTTATATTTCATTAATAAAGGTATTATTATCGGGGTACACATGATAATAATAAATCCGGGGGAGAAAAGAAAGAGTGAGAGAGGGGGTAGTTTATCAAAAAAAAGAGATTATCCTCAAAACTTCTCCTTTTCTCTGTTTGTAATAAGCCTAAGAAATGAAATCCCTTTTTTTTTTTAAAAAAAAAGCTTATTCTGTTTTAAAATACAGATTTTAAAGTGGACAATGATTAAAGTGACATGCATCGAAAGAGAGTTTTATAAATCAAGCCAAGATTCACCTTTTAAGGCAAGCCCCATATCGGATTCAAAACGAAGAGGTTGTGAACAAAAGAAAGGGGATCAGCACGAAAAAAAAAAAAGAAGACGGGTTTGCATGATTATTTCCCAAAACAAAAAAGGTTGGATGAGTGTGGGAAAAAGAGGAGGAAACAGTTCTTTATCAGCCGATGTGTACACTCTGCTTGATGAAAGCAGATCGTTGACATCCTGTTCCTTTTTCATCGAAAAACAAGGATCAAGGGACAGGTTGGATGGCATCCGTCATGAATCACAGTCACCAGGCAACGAAGAGAAAGGGGGGGTCATCATGTGGTCTTGACATGATCGATCTTTCGAAATCAGGATGTTTGATCCCTCACTCTCCCTTTCTATCCGCTTCCGTGCCTTTCTTCACCACCTCGTTCTCCTTATGTTCTCACTCGATCCCCAATCGATGTCTCTACAGTCCTCTTTAGAACAAACGGTGAGGTGGACCCAGGGTCGACTGCAACGATTGGACGTTTTGCCAATGCTTCTTCAACAAGGAAAACAGCAGGAGGTTGGCCCACCGATCGATCTTTCGTCAGGTCGAGGTGACCGACAGCGACACCCAGACAGAGCATCCTTTTTCAATTGAAACTGGATGGTGTAGCTAGGATGATGAAGAGGTGAACTCCGAAACACCTTACAAGCTTTAATTGTTGACGTTTTGTAAATCACTTTACAATTGACAAATGTTTAACCATTGGATATCTTTTTAGCCACTTTAATATTTTTAACCTTTGCGAATATCTTTACTTTTTTTTTTGTAAAAATTGAACTTTCTATTTTTTGCTTTTAAAAAGCCTAGCTTTTTATTCTCCTTTTTGAAAGACTTCACTTGACTTACCTTCACCTGACTTTTTAAATACATTTTATCAATCAATCAAGTATCTTTATCTCTGAGTCTTTTGGTATAACACTCTTAAAACACCAGCAAGACAAGTCCCTTGAAGCCAATTATCTTTATTGTAAACACTTTCAAACCTCTTATCAAGTTACTATAAACAAGTCTGATCCACTTTACAAGATCTGGTGGTCACTACTAGCAACGAATCTACCTTTAAACCTCTCATCAAATCTTCTTATCAACTCTATTATCAATCTAAAAGCCTATTCAAATCTCAAGCCATGAAAACAATAAACATTGCAATGGTAGCACGGGTCTTGTCAGTCAAGGCATTGTTGTCAGAGACAGGGACCGACCTTGTTCGACCGGGACCCAAAAGACGAGAGGAAATTGGCTTCAGAGGCAAGGAAAGCATCGTACTTTTGGCAAGTGTCTTGTTACGCTTTCTTCATCCATCGATTGGAATTCCATACGCTTGGCTTGATCACAGCAGAAGACATCTCCCCAGCATACAGTCCGTCTCGGGGAATGTGAGGAAGCTGGATGGTACTCGAGAAACGCTTGTCAGGTGGAGGATCGTAGTTTTTTTTTTTTTTTTTTTTTTTTTTCAAACCGATGTGAAGTTCAACCGTCACTTTCGTTGCTTTTCTTTGCATGGCGTTCACACGCTCTCGGACGGCACTGACTTTGCGTCGTCTACCTCTGTCAGATCGGTCTTTCTTACCTCATGATCAAGGGAAAGGTCGGATTCGGGTCTCTCTCTCTCTGTACAGCAGACGAGGATGGGATTTCAATTTTGGGTTTCGTTGGCAACACATCGCATCTGGAGACACGATCCAATCCATGACGGTTGTGACTAGAAACATGCAGCCTACTTGCCATCTCTATTTCATCCATCCTTCTTGTTGTCATGATGAGCATCACCTGGGGGGGGGTCCTTGTCAAGTAGGTACAAGCGCTCCCTCTTGGCTACGCCTGCCTCTGCTAGGATTCAATGCATCCCAGCCTGTCTTGTTCCACTATCTAGCCTGCTATGGCCAGAGACAGACGAAAAGAATGTCGAGCGTCTTATCACTCAGTGGGGGGGTGTCTCTCTCTCTCCTTGGATCGCATCTTTGTTTGATAAACAAGCACACCTGTAGCCATCGTCTTTTCGAACGCAAACCATAAGTGGCTTTCATTTTTGGATGCATTCGTGTGTGACCTCAGATCTGTCAACATTGTTCATGAAATCCAATCGGCTCTGGGTCACTTTTGGATTCATCTTTTGGATCCTGTCGAGCCAATGCGGTGCTTGCTTTGATCATGTATCGAGTGGTCAATGTGCAAATCATGGACTGTCTGGTGTGCTTTTTCTTTTGACGAGTGAAAAAGTGGGATGTGTTGTTGAGTATGTCCACTGCTCTTGGTGAAAGTGGTATCATCACTCGTTTGAGATAACGCACGATCAAGAAGGACATGGGGTCCAAGTAAAGAAACGATAGGCTCTGTTGGGTACTTGCCAACAAGAGCGAGAGGCTCAAGAAGCGTCTTGATGATCATGCGCCTATTTCTGTTTGTTTGGCGAGAATCCATCGCATGCGTCCTGTACCCCCTCGTCCGTCAATCGAATCGAATAGCCCTCATCTCAAGTCTCGATCAAATCTGATACGAAAAAGATTGTTTTATTGTATACTTTAAATCTAAAAATAATAATTCTATTGATCCTTCTTTGTCTCTGCTGGTAAATCATCCCCCGTCTTATTATGTCCTAATCGAGCAACGGCACCATGAGCCAATTTTTCCTCGATCGGCTTAAACACCTTATCGACCACATGTTCAATAGGCTCATCAAACAAGAAGGGCAAGAAGGGTATGACACCCAGACCGAGCATGGTAGGACCCCAGGCCTTTACTTTCACGTTCTTTACATTCTTGAATCCAATCGCACTGTACTTGACGACCGAATGAATAGTCAACATGGGAAAGGCCATACTTGCCAAGGATTGAAACACACCTCGCTTGACACATGTGGCTGCAATCACCGATTGGTCCTGTTGGCATGATTAAAAAAAAGAAATGAACATTTTCTTTGTTTTTTTTTTTACCTGTCCAGCATGATATGCTTTATAACCTTCATAACCCACATCCAAACCTAAATAAGCCCAACTGATACCATAAGCAGCCGTGACAATGGCCGGATGCACAATCGGTCTGAATGCCTCTCCCACGTCCGAGGTATAAGCCAAATAACGTGTGGAGGCAGCAAGGGCTGTACGAAGTCGACCTGCATAACCCAGATAACGAAGATCGCTTTCCAAACTGTCTACTTCTCCCTTCACAACTTGTTCTCTCAGTGGTTCTTTGGACATGCGAAAGAAAGTGAATGGAATTTCCATGATGTCACCGTGCTGCGTAAAGTGACTGTGCTTTTTCTTTTTTTAGATCTTGGGTCGGGATGAACAAGGAGAGAGGATCCCAAACAGTTTAAAAAAGGAAAAAATTCGTGATCAGTGGAGAAGGTAGACACTGCAGTGTTTTTTTTTTTTTTTTTTTTTTTTCAAGGAGTTTATTTTTCATAAAATAGAATTTTATAGAAAAAAAAATTTTTTTTTTGGTTGATCGATCTTTATCTTTTTTTTGTTGTTTGTTTCGAATGACACAGCCGTAAAAAAAAAATGATCTTTTTGTCAATTAAAGTTTTTTTTTCCGTTATTTATAAATCCCTTTGGGTGTCCTACGTTTCTCTATTTTGTACGGATTGAGATCTTTCACCAAAGTAGGTTAGATTACTTTTCAAAAAAAAAAATCGAACATTTTTTGTATCACTATTTGTGCAAAATAGATAATGCATCTTTTCCCCTTTATAGTAAGCTATATCCAGAAAAAAAAAAATATCCAATTTTACTATTACAAGCACCTTACACAAACAAATGAAAGAAAAAAAAAAAAAAAAGAGAGAGAAAAGGTGGACAAGATGACCCAGTTCTCTTTTGATCCATTCTTTTCTCTGGTATGAACCAAAGCAGGTCAAGCTCTCTCTTTCTTTTCATTGAACGGAGTCACTTTATCACGGAGAAGTAGAAACGAAAAAGGGGGGGGGGGAGTGCCCAAGGAGGGCATGGTTTAATTACATCATTCGGGTAACTTGAACATCACACAAGCTCATGACAACCATCCTACTTTTCTATTCATTCCAGCCCTTTCTATGCAAGTACGCTTACAAAAGATGAGATCCAGTCTGCCCCCGTGGAAAAAAGAGAAATCCAGTTTAGAAAAAGAGAAGGGGAAACAAGGTGGTTGCTATTGACCCAAAAGATTGGGGACAATTCCCTTTTTTGAAAAAAGGAGGTTTTCAACCACAAAGCGCGTGTCGTGAATGGGTGACCTTCATTAGCCACGTTTGGAAAAAGTGTGTGCTTTTTCCTCTCCTTATTTTTTTTTTAAAAAAAAGATCCGGAAAAGGATGTGATATTCAGGCACATTTTAATTAGAGACGCGTGTTTCATCACGGATGGGCCAAGAAAGTTTATTTGCGCGCACACGTCTGTCTTCCGCCACTGGTCTATTCTCGCATCATCCGTACGACATCTAATCTCGATCGTGTTCAATTCCTCCCCCCAAAAGTTTGACTGCAGAAAAAAAAAAAGAAAGGGGGAAAAGAGGAGAGTTATCGTGACTAGAAACAGAAACGGAGGGGGGGGGGAATTGGATGGCTTGTATATCGATTTTCAGATTTGTTCAAATGGATTTTTTTTTCTTCTTTTAGGAAAAAAAACCGGTTTCAAATGTCTGTCGTCCATGTACAACTATAAAAACGAGAAAGATCCGATTCTTATTGAAAACTATCTCTTTTCCCCCCTTTTTTAAAAAAATGTCAAAAAGCAGTTATCTTAAACGACCTTTTATTAACATTACGTTGACAACGACGTTTAGAGCCAGTGCGAAACCGACCGGAAAGCTCTACCACTGTTCTGAATGTTCAAAACCTTTCAGTCGACCCAGTGCTCTCCAGACACACAGTTATACTCATACAGGTGAAAAACCACATGCTTGTGACATGTAATGCTCTTCTTGTGCGTCCCTCTTTTGTGTTGTACTCATCTATTGTCTATAGACCAGGTTGTGGTCGCCGATTTACGGTGATGAGTAACTTGAGACGTCACTTGCGTGTCCATCAAAGTCCTCACTCCAGACATCGTTTAACGGCTCAGCAGAGAAGAAATCATGTCGAGAGATTAATGATGCAAAAAGCCTATGATACCCTTCTTGACTCAGACAGTGAACTATCCACTCCACCGACCAGCCCTGAACTCGTCTTTTTAGAAAACAGTCAATTCCGTTTGTTGAAACCTAAAACACGTCCTGAATGTCTATCCATCCGAAGTTTATTAAATTGAGTCCTTTTTCCTTCCCTCTCCTTAAAGTCATTTATTTTTGTTGCTGTTGTTGTATATGCTTTTCTTTTTTAAAAAAAAATTTCATTTAATATGTATATACACATATTTATTTATCTACAAGCTTTTATTGTTAATACATTCTCACACACACACACACACACACACATGCATATGCATCAAAGCCTTTTTTTCTTTCAATAAAATCCATATGAATCTTTGTAGAACTATCCTTTTCTTTTTCATTCCTTAGCTATCCCCCCCTTTCTCCCCTGATGAAATCATCCAATGATCAAGCTTGATTCCATGTAGGAGAGAGATAGGATCTACTTTTTTTTGTGTCTTTAGAGTATTCCATGCTGTTTTCATATTCTGCTTTCCTCATTTGGATATTTGATCTTGCTGCATGCCAAACATTATTTTATTAAAATAACCTTAAATACCAAAATAAGCTTTTAGAATTCATGACGTATTCGTACAATTAGTAACAATGAAGGAGAGAAAGGGGGCATGTCTATCATTCCTTGTCAGTCGATGAGAAAAACAAAATGGAGCATACATCATTGGTTACCAGACCCTTGGTCTGTGGATCCATCCCTTTTATGAATAAAGGAGAAGAAGGAGTGAATTTATTAAAAGAGGGGGGGGGGGGTTATTGAAAAGAGGGTGATGCTCTGGCTTGAAATTCTATTTTTTTTATCAAATGGATCGATGATGCTAAAGAAAGTGATTGAACAGAACCTGTTTCGAAATTATCATCCAAGGAGGGGATGCTGGTTGTCCGAGAAGAGGATGTCTGTAAGAACTGAATGGTTCCTTGAGCCTGCTCAAGCATTTTAGTATATTCCTGCATTTTTTGTGTGATGTCATAAACACTGCCCTGCTGCCTTTTTTGATTGTGTTCGAGTGTGGATAGTTTTGCTTGTAGCCGATTGTTTTCATGCATCACCTATCATCCGAACGTAAGCCCCTCCCACACGTCTCACTGGGCTCATCATTACCGAAACCAGTCTGGCATACGCATTCCGCATCGTCTGCTGTGCATCCGTGTCTGATTCTTTTTGTGTTTGAATCTCATTTTCCAACAGCACTTGAAGATCGACATTCACTTCTTCTCTTGTCGTCAGATCTTGTTCGATTTCAACTAGGATTTCAACCACTTTTAGTTCTCATTCACTCTTTTTTTCCCTCTTTATCTTACAAACTCTTTCTTTTGAAGTTTTCTGTAAAGAAAAAGTATAGAGTCAGTGATGGGTTCAATCGATAGGCATCGCTCGTACCAAATTGAAAGAGAGGCTATCCATCTCTTCCATCAAGTGATTCATATTCTTTTTCAATTCTCTAAATTCTTTTCGTGTCTTTTCCATCTCTTTTAAAAACTCAATTCGTTCTTGAGGATCAATCGAATCCTTTTTTAAGGGGGTCGACAAGGATGTTTTTACTTCAATTCGAGGATGGCTACTTGTCATCCTTGCTTTCTTATTCTCATGTCTTTTAAATAGAATGCTTTGTTGCTGGTGATGACCCAACGTCTTGTTAAAATCAAGTCAATTGAACATGTATCTTTCTTTTATTTTTATTACTTGGGTAATCTCCTTGGGCTCCATCTATTGCTTCATACAAACTTATAAAAAAAAGACTTTTTCCTTTCTTTGGTGATCCTTTGCAAGTCACATGATCTCTGTCCATGAAATCATTTGACAGTGGTTTATAAAATACGCCTTTTGGGCTTATGGGACGCCTATTTTATCTCAAACAGGGTTGACTTTATTCAGTGACTGCAATACATTCAATTTCCACAGACACATCTTTTGGAAGACGAGCTACTTCAACAGCACTTCGAGCAGGTTGATGTTTGGCAAAAAACTAAAAAAGGATCAATACGCCTACGCTTGATGATCAACCCGAGAACTTACACTGGCATAAACCTCATTCATTGAGTTGAAATCATTCATGTCTTTTAAAAACACAGTCGTCTTGACCACTTTGTCCAGACTGGAGCCCGAAGCCTCAAGGACATTGGACATGTTTAACAAGACTTGTCTTGTTTGTTCCTTGATACCTTGACTAATCTCACCTACATTGTTTGTCAAAAAAAAAAAAGGTCGCGTTCTCTCTTATCACACACAAACCTGTTTCAGGCACAATGGGAATGGAGCCAGAAGTATAAACCATATTATTGACCTTGATTGCTTGTGCTATCATTAGACATCAGGAAACATGAATGGTTGTATATACTGTGTGATTTTACCATAAGGACCAATAGCAGCAGGTGCTTTTTTGGTTTCTATCCTAATGTCAGCCATCCACTTCCAACCTTATTTTTTTTTTTTCCTTCTTCTCTCTTTTACCAACGCGTGTAAGAGTTGACATGGCTCTTGTCCATGCTGGAAAAGTTCGAGTTGTAAACATAAAGAGTGTGAGAAAAAAAAAGGTTCGTTTTGTACAACTTGATTGGAATTTATCCAGCACGCTTTTAAAACAGGATATAGCTACTGCTCTGTCATACCCATATTGTCAAAGAGAGAAAAAAAAGTATGGTCTTGTTTATCCCTCACCTTACCAAGTTTGAGTCCTTTCAATCTTTGTTTTAAAACAAACTACATTTGACAAGACTTGACAGATAGCATGATATGTAGAGCACGCGTCATGAGCTTTCGATTATCAACTCGTGAAATACACTGACGACTGCCCCCCCTTTTTTTTATGATGCCAATCAAGTTTTGTTTTTGATTCAAATTGGAAACCTCTTTTGATCCGGCTTTAGGCCATTGTACAAACTGTGGATTGACAGGTGAACAGGGTCCATGTCAACCCTGTGGTTCACAGCCAGCGATGTGGCCTGCTGTCGTACAGAACACACCGTCAGAGCACAATAGATACCATTCCCTCCCCTTCACCCTACTTCCTCACACCATCTCAACTGGTATCCTATCACCCAGCGTCTGACGATCTGAAGCCCATCTATACAAAGGCCCCGTCCAACCTATCGCTCAAGAGATCACTCTGTTTTTATCACAGCTTTCATAGGCCAATTCTACCCTGTTGCTCAACTGTCCCCACGGATTGCAAATCAAATTTTACAAGTCAATCTTTAGGGTCTTACTCTCCTTCATTTTTTTTTGGGAGGGGGGGGGCAGCAGCAGGCAGATGACTCTGGGCCTCTCTCATGACATAAAAAGCCAGTGTGAATGTGAGGTACAAAGGTTCTAAAGAAAGTATGCATAGAAAACTGAACAGGGGATATAAAGTGAAACGTCTCCAAAAGAAAACCTCTTTATGGCGACCTACCGTGATGGCTATCGTTGAACAGATTCGAATAGGAACCAAGAGCAAGTCGAGTAAAAAAGTTATTTGTACTGTTTCACTGCACAATCGTTATTAAAAGCAGATGTTTATTGTTGTATAAATAATTCGTTTAATATCTCTTCTTCTTCTTTGAATATACTTGTTCATCCTCTTGTCTTTGTTGCTTATTTACAATGCTTTGCAACTGACGCTTTCCGTGACAGTTGGGGAAATTCGACAAATCATAATAACTAGGTGCAGTTTCAAGTAACCAGTGTGCCTTGACTTCAAGACAGGTTCTAATGTAGTTTCTGGTCGTCAAGACAAATTCATTATACAGCACCCATTCGGGTTTGTGGTCTAAGCAACTGGAGGGGTGAAGTTGTACGATCTGGTTGTCTTTGACAGTCAGGTAATGGCCCGAACGTTCCAAGTGGGCTACTTGCATGAAATAGCCAGCCACAATGGCTCTTCTAATGTTGGTGTAGTAGGCCTTGTTTTCAAAATCGGTAGAGACCAGATCCAAATCGTTCTGTTCCATCGTTCTTCTCAATTGACTTCGAACGTTGTCAGCAGACTTTAATGATCTGTGGTTCAAAAAGTTTTCATAACACCAATTTTGATCTTCATGATCTGTAGAAAAAGATGAGAAAACCAGTTGATCGAAAGCAAAAAAAAAAAAAACTTACTTGTTTTATAAGCATGATAAGCATTCAATAACGTAAGATGATCGCCATCCGCATGCGCAAATTGTGCTTTGGCCTCATCCGCAGCCTTACGTGCATTGTTGGGGCGTACAAAGATCTGAGGCACAGAGAGCAGTGCAGCGATCGATAAGATTTCGTTGGAGCAATTGTATCTAGGACTTTCAATCAGCATCTTGGCCAATTGAGGATCCAAGGGAAAGGCAGACATCAGCTCACCCGTAGGTGTCAGCTCACCATCGTCATCCAGGGCACCCAAATAGTTGAGCAGCTCAAGCGCACGCATCAAGGTTTCAGGAGCAGGAGGATCCATGAAATCAAAGTGCACGAGATCATCAATACCTAATTTCTTGAGCTGCAAAACAACACTTCCCAAGTTACTTCTCAAAATTTCGGGGTATGTTTGCTCAATCAGCTCCTGATTGAAGGCGGTCTCGGTGTACAGACGGAAAGACTTGCCAGGTCTTGTACGACCGGCACGACCGGCACGTTGTTGAGCAGAGGCTTTCGAAATGGGTGACACCAGCAGGGATTCAACACGGATACGGGGGTTGTAGACCTTTTGTTTAGCAAAGCCGGGATCGATCACGTACACGATACCATCGATCGTCAGCGAGGTTTCTGCAATGTTGGTAGACACGACCACTTTACGGCCGGGTGGACCGCCTGGGGTACGGGGTGGAGGAGCACTGTCAAAGATGAGCTGTTGTGCGCGAGGAGGGAGTGAGGAGTAAAGAGGAACCACCTTGAGAGGTCCAGCACCTTGGCTGCGAATCAATTCATCTCCTTCGGCCTTGATCTTTGCACAGGCTGTTTCAATTTCTTCTTCACCTGTCAAAAAGACCAAGATGTCACCTTCAGGTTCGCTCAAGTGGATTTGAAGCGTGGTACGGATAGCGGCTTCCAAATAGTCTCTTTCAGGTTCAGGCGTATAGTAGATTTCGACAGGGAAAGTTCTACCAGGTACAGACTACAATAGCATTAGAAAACAATGAAAACAAGGTCGTTTTCTCTCTCTCTCTCTCTCTTTCTTACCAATAAAGGTGCATCATCAAAGTATTTTTGAAATTTACCAGCATCCAATGTGGCAGACATGACGACTACTTGAAGATCTTTTCTTTTTCTGCAGACCTATTTATTTTACATGAATACATGCCCCCTTTTCTTACTCTCTCTCTATTTTGTTTACCTCTTTCAAAAGACCCATCAATATATCAGTGTTCAGTGTACGTTCGTGAGCTTCATCAAGAATGACAGCAGAGTATCTGCTCAACAAAGGATCCGACATGGCTTCACGCAAAAGCATACCATCTGTCATGTACTTTAAAAATGTACTTGGGCTTGTGTTATCCTCAAAACGAATACTATAACCCACTTGTTCACCCAACTTGACATCCATCTCATCAGCAACACGTTGAGCTACAGACATGGCAGCCACACGACGAGGTTGTGTACAAGCAATCATCTTTCCCTTTAAATGAGGAAGTTCATCATAAGCCAAAAATTGTGGAATTCTATTTTTTTTTTTTTTTAATAGCAGTGAGTCGACAGTTTTTTTTTCAAGATGAATCAACTTACTGAGTTGTTTTTCCTGAACCTGTTTCACCCACAAGAACAACAAACTGATTTTTATGTACCATGTCCAAGAAATCTTGACGTTGAGCATGTACAGGAAGTTTTCTTCTTCCTTCCAAAATCTTTTGGTATTTGGCAGAGAATGGTTTATCTGTAAAGGGATTGGTGGTACCATTTTCAAGCTTTTCGGCTTGCTCGGCTGTTGTCTTTCTAGGCTTTAAGCCGAAAAAATTGGATTTCTTGTCCTTCTTTTCAGTGTTCAAATGAGCAAGATAAGGATTATCACTCATGATTAAAGGGAGAGAGAGAGAGAGAGAAAATAAGAGAAAGGGCAAGAGTGAATTGCTTATAAAAAAAAAAAAAAAGCAGTCGATTATCAAGTCACAGACTGCGGCACATACGCCTATCGCTGGACAAGAACATTGGAATCTATTTTAATTATTTTTCTTTCCTTTTCCATATAATCAATGTGTATACTTTGCTTGGTCAATGGTTTAATTGTGTAATAAACTTTGTTAAACACAAGTGAACATTAGAATAGGATTCAATATAAATACTTTTATCTCAAAGCATCATTATGTGATATGAGACAGAGTTTGATTAGCGTTTATAGCTATTCATGGCTTTTTAATGATGCTCTGTTAATAATAACAAAAAACTCATTATTTTAAACTGTGTTCTTTTTATACATAAAACTTTATATGGAAATTACATCAAGTTCATTCTCACCTTTTTCATGTGTAACACTGTTAGATAATTATTATTCTCACATGAAAATTATTTATCTTTTTTTCTCTCTTTTTATTTTCTTTTAAAAAATGACAATAAAAAGGAACCCTGAAGAGCAAGAAGAAAAGACAAGGGATGGTTTGAAAGGGAAAAAACGACAAGAGACAGATAAAGAGCAGATAACAAATGGTCGTGACGATAAAAGTATTTGGTCTTGGTTAGGGTATTCAACAGAGGAAGAAAAGCAGGCAAAGAAAGAAGAGAAAGGGGAAGGTTCAGATGAAGAAGAAGAGGATTCGGTTAAAGTAGAAAATGAATTGGATGAATTGGAAAAAGATTCAGTTCAAATAGAGAATGATTCACCAGAACCTTCAATCAACAAAAAGCCATGGATACCCTTTTTTAATCATTCGCCAGCCGAGTCGAAAGGAGAGGATGCCATGAGACAAAAGCAAGGGCCGAACTTTGTCCTGCCTTCGTTTGAATCCTTATTTGTAAAGAACAAGGAAGAGAGTATATTTAAAAGAGCACTTGATGCCATCAGAAACTACGGACGAGCACCTTCCATCATAGAATCCATGAAACAAGCCCCAGACGCTCTATCAGAAAAGAAGATTGTCATCGTCGGTGTCCACGGCTGGTTCCCGATGAAACTCGTGCGTACCATGATTGGCGAGCCGACGGGAACCTCTTTTAAATTTTGTGAGCAAATGCGACTCGCGGTCAAACAGTATTTTTTACTGCACCATCAACTCACCCTACCCGATCATGTCATCACCACCATTCCACTGCACTGGGAAGGCAGAGTACAGACGAGGGTAGACACGTTTTATCAACGCGTTCAGCAAGAGTGGAAAGAGACCTTGACCTCTGCCGATCTTGTGCTCTGGGTCACACACTCTCAGGGCACACCGGTCTCTGTCATTTTGATGGATCGATTGATCAAGGCAAACATCCTACGCCAACCGATTTGTCTTTTGGCCATGGCAGGTATTTCGCATGGTCCCTTTCCGACCTTAAAGGGAAACTTACTTGTCAAGGTATAAATGAATAATAGAATGTGTTGTCTATACTTTAAAAAAGCTGAAAGAACCAAGTACTTTGAAGCAGAACCAGCAAGAGAATTGTTTCAATTCATGAATTCCAATTCTGAAATATCACTTGTCTATCGAAATGCAATGACTTCAATTTTAGAGCATGATGTCAAGGTAGTCTTGGTCGGATCGATGCAAGATCAAGTGGTGCCTCTTTATTCGGCCATCATGTCTGGCGTGTCCCATCCGAACCTGCTACGTGCGGTCTACATTGACGGTCATATCGATCATGACTTTTTGATCAAGCTGATCGTCTTTAGCCTGCACCTCTTGAACCTCGGACTGTCTGATCATGGCCTCTTGATCTATCTGAGTGAAGTCTTGGCTGGTAATCTGTACTCATTTGAAAATGGAGGTCACTCAACCATCTATGAAGAATTGGATGTGTTCATGTTGTCACTGCGCTATCTATTTGAAGCTCGTCCACTAGGCCATTTGCACAAAAAGAAAGCCATCTTGGAACAGCAAAAAATCAAAGAGATGAATAAAGTCAAGACAAGGCTAGATCCATTTCAAGCCAAAGCCAAACTCAATCCGTTTTATTTGCCTTGGGCTGTGCGTGGCATTTGGGATGACCCAAGGATAACAAATAACACAAGCCTACGCAGTGAACTCGATGAATTACAAAATCTATTTCATCAATGGCATCCCACGGACAACAAATTAAAAGAAATCAAGTTTCGTTTAGAGCCTTTAAAAGCCAAATTATGATTGTTTTTTATTCTTGTTCAAAGAACCAATCGACCTGTAAAATGATGGTTTCTATGGTTTTATTTTGAAGGTCAGAGAGCATGATACTACTCAGGTCACCTTGGGCAGGTCTTAATAAACCAATAGAGAAAATTAAAGCTAAATTGGATGCTTCCATCTTGTTGATGTCTGAATAAGAAGCAACAAGACTAAGATGTCGCATTAAATATTCTAAAACAATATAATTGGCTTTTGGTAAATTGTGAATGATGGATTTGATTTGAAACATGCGCTCTTCATAATCTGTTATTCCTACAAATAGAAATAAGTATTTGTACATAACATATAAAACATCTTATTTACTCGCTGCCTCCATAAAGTAATCATAATAGTCAAATGTCATTAAAGGATCACGTAATTCACGAAAGTATAGTTTGAGTAAACCAGTTACTGCATTAATATCATGCTCATCTTTAAATGTAACATGCTCTCCTAATAGAATGTTAAGCAGAGGATATTTTATTGTTTATAAACTACCTTCATTGAATGCTGTTTTATATTTTTGTATACTTGAAGCAGGACCTGACAGTCGATAAATCCCTACCGATTTTAGTCCTCTTGCTTCTACTTCTTTAATACAAGCAGAAACAAGGTAAGGAATATCGCCATTTTCTTCCATACGTAAATAACCACCAAATACACTATTTTCTACAGAACCATTTACTATTTAATATATCATCCTACGTTGCTTACCATCCGCAGTAGTAGTGGTTGTGGTAGTAGTAGGTATCTTGGAATCACTTTTCTTTGAATTTGTCTTTGTAAACCAGAATGAAGGCTTCTTTTCTTCATCCTTGTTGATTTTCCTATTGACTTTCATGTGGTTTTCATCGATCGTAAGTGATTTTAATAATCGCATTATTTCTAAAAATCATAAGCATACAAAATGAAAGCCAGAGAATTTTAGCTTACCAGTATCTTGATTCTTTTGGCCTTCTTTACGAGCAATCAATTCTCTCATGATGGCATCTAACCAAAGTGAAAAATCATTCTCATTCTCTGCTTGAATATAAATCTTTACTTTGTGTGGAGTTGAAATAATAAAGACATGTTTTCTTTTTGTATCCTGCTTTCCTGCTGGATCAATATGACATGAATCCAAGTCAAAACTACCCACTGGTAACCTTGATGCCCTCTACTCATCTAGTGTAAATCAACATGATGCTTATCCGTATCTGTGTATACCTTGTTCTTTGTGTCTTTATACAATAATAAGAATCCATTGGATAGGACTGAATAATACACTTTCCATGAGCTTAATTTTCCTCCTTCTTCCTTCTTTTCTGAAACCATCTTCATTTGAATATTTCCTTTATGTCGTATCCATTCCGACTGTAACTTATTCAGCTCCTAAATAAAATTAGCCTATGTTACTGTAACACTATGCCTGTATTTACTAGTTTTTTTAATTCTTCTGGTTTAAGCAACATGACGGTTTCTGTTGCTGTATCATCGGGTGGATCCCATCGAGATTCCCCTGTACTTTCATTAAAATAATAGATAGTGCCTTCTTCATCTATTCTTGTGTGTTTATATACAATATTTTTATATCATAATGTCTTGTCTCCTCTCTCTTCTCCTTACTTTACCATATGCAGATTCCCAGCCATCAGGTAGTGGTGAATCAGATATTTCATTTGATAATATACCCTCCTATTTGAATATAATGTGTGAAATAGTGTTTGTTTGTTACTGTTACTTAGAATAATACATTAGGTTGCTCTATTAAACAAGTGTAAATAATCAAGTGATGCTGTTGTTCATTGCTTTTTTAACCTTCAGAAGTAACTTCTAATCTAATTCTATTTGCAGGAAAAAACCCAATTTGTTCATTTAATTCACCTATTCTTATTATAAGGGGAACACAACTTTTATTATTATTATTATTATTGATTACTACCTTCCCACCTATAATAAAAAAAGGTTAGGTTTTGGTTTATCACTCTCTTTTTAACACATTGATTTACCAGTCATCATTATGTTTCTCTAGTAATTTAATTCTGTCACCTTGTTTAAATGAAAGTTCAAATTCTCCTTCTGCAGCATAATCCCATACAGCAATAAGATATTGTGTCATGTTTTAATGTAAAAAAAAAAGGAAAAAAAAAATCGTTTCCGAAAAAAGTAAAGTATCCTTTTTATTCACTGTTTAAAAGTATAATTTAGTTGTTAATCCAATCGTCAAAAGAATGTGTTATGGTATCATGAGGTTGTTGTTTGTTTGGTTTGAGTCCTTGTTGCACACTTTGTAATTTATCAAAAAGTGCCTGTTGAAATCTTTCACGAAACATGGGTGAAATGGTCATTAATAAATTTTCCATGCTCTCAAAGGGTTTTTCCAAATGATTTTGAATATTGCGAGCAGTCGATAAAGCAGGGTCGACATTACAAAGAGGTGAACATGAAGTGACCTAAGATTGTATCAGCATAAGCAAGATAACAAGTAAGTATAATTTACCCGATAACCTTGGTCTGTCACTTCTACTACAATCATTACACCTTCTAATAGAGTAAGGTCAAGTCTTCCAATCCCATTTGTTTCGTCACGTACAAAAACAGTAGCTGAACCTGGGACAATGCCATAATCAAATTCTCTTGTTATGGCATCTAATTCTGCGCTTAAAGAGGAAAATCTCATTTGAAAGAAAAGTCGAAAAGAAGGAAAAAAAAAAAATGAAATGCCGAAGGTATGATTTGCTCTCTTGTCTTTTCGGACATTGTGATCAACACAATACATAGCATTGCTACTATGCTTTTTTACATATATACTCAACCACTAACCATTTTGCACTAGATTATTTACATTGTTCTTTCATTATTATATATATTAATGGAAGTAGGATAATTTTTACTAGTCTCAACGATACAACTCGCTTCTTTGAATACAAAAAAAAAAAAAAAGAAAAAACAAGTACAAGTAAGAACAGCTGCGCAAAAAGGTTATAGCGTGGGAATATGAATATTTTTTTAATAAAGAATCCAAAGTTCTCTTATGTAGCTTTATCGTAGATAGTAAGATTCACATTGTTTATCATAGAGCAGCCCATGATCATAGTACATTTTTAATTGTTATCCTTTAAAGATCAATCATAAACTCTTTAATACTCCTAGTAAGTAAAATAATATGATATCCACCCATTCAATCTCACAAACCAAGAATCCACCACATGACTACTCCCAATGATAGACATAGCCCTACATTTCTTATAAACAATTTCTCTCTCTCTTTTTTTGAGGGTTACAGAATACAGAAATAAATGAATGTGTGACCATTTTTACCCCAGATTCACATGTACATTTAGTTATCGATAAAATATTTTCCAAATAAAGCAAAAATCCATTTTTAATTTCGTCATGGGGTGTGCGTATGTGATTTTCACACACACACAAATTATGCAGTATGACACAGTTTATTTAAGATGAACCAGCACCCGTTTTTTATAATTTATGCAGCAATGGTAGATAAAGGTAAACAAAGTTCAGTAATTTGTAGGGTATAAGTTAGTGGAGCGGGCGCTAATGGAGTGACAAGGTCCAGGGGTTGTTTAAAATAATTTTCTTTTTCATCTAATTGCGGTGAAGGAGGTGGTGTAGGCAGTCGGGTTAATTCTGCTTGTACTTGACAAAGCTCATTCTGTACATCAACCTGTATCGTTCGTCCTTCTGTCATTCCTTTTTCGACTGTGATTACAAATTTATTGTTGGTAGCGTAAGATTCATCGTCCTTTTTGGTAAGTGCACAGTGAATGAGTCGATTGTGATCAAACATGGTCTTGATATTCACTGGATCCATGAAAATAGAAAAATAGGCTTTTTTGGTAAATGTATCAAATCGAATAGGTTGTGCCTTAATTTCACCCAAATGAATCTAAATTTATTTTATTAGTGACTTTGTTGTAAAATAGACAGCTTGTTTACCTTCACCAGTATTCCCCACTTGTCATTAGATGATTCTTCTCTTATAATTCTTCTTTCCATTTCAGATAATGAAAATGATTGTAGCAGTTTACAAGTACATTCTATTCTTGCAAGATCTTTAATTGTTAAGTAACTGAATACTTGAGTTATAATTTCTGATGGAAATGATAATAATAATGCATTCATTTTGGTTGTATTGGAATATGAATTGGGAATAAAAAAAAAAAAGTGGTTGTATTTATACTCATTATCCAATCAATAAACTCCGCTCCTAGTTTAAAAAGTGACACTTTACCATTCAAAGTAATCTTTGTGATCGATAAGAATAATCTATTATATTTTTGTTGTCGCCAAAAAAAAAGCTCCTCATTTTTACAAGAAAAGGTGGTGTGAGCCAGTAAGAGAGAATGAAAAAAAAGCACCCGATTCGGCATTTGAAACCCCAAGTGTATTTCCCTTTTTGAGTTTTTCTTATCGATAACATACTTCTCCCTATAAAGTGCTCATTTAATAAATGACATATCGCCTGGTACATCAGTCGGATGCGTAATATAAGGATTTTTTACAGCGTATAGTGAAAATAATACCATTTAAAGAAATAAAGTGATACAAAGATTAAATTTTTATCAATAAATAATACGTAGAGACTTGTTTACAGTTAAAAATTCAACTTGTTTACAATAGCCTTATTTTGAACTTAATTTGAGTCAAATTACGTAGTATTATTACTATCATATGTTAAAACCTGGAATATTCGCATACGATAATTCTAATTATTAAATGTAATACCTTGTCTTTATCATCTTGTTTACGATCATTGGACTTTTGTTACCATAACAGCCATTGCTGTTTATTTACGAAAAGATAAAAAGAAGTCTTTCTAGTATTTTAAAATATATGCAGAAAAGAAAATTCAGGAGAAAAAGCTTGTATGTATTTTGCTTGTGATCTTCTCTCTTACTCTTTTGACATCTTTAAAGAAGAAAACCAGCATTTGATATAGCAAGCATTTAAAGGACTTAGTTATGTCATTTATCATTAGAAGGCATTTTTCTTTTGATGAATATCAAAATACCCTATTTTTGTTATAGTTTTCTTTTGCTCTTGTATGATGGGGATTTGCAGGAATAAAATCACTTGCACAAATTGCTCCGATAGATAGCCATTTTACGCAAATATCACAACGAAACATTGAATATTTACTTGATTGAATTTTTATCATTATGTAATGATTTATAGTATGGATCGGTATACCCTTGTGCTGACAATTAAGAGATAAAAGCCAAAAAGGGCAATCTAACTTTTTAACAGGGGCGCGTTTCACTTTACTTTCTGATTCGGGAAAAAGAAAGGTTTTTACTCTTTGCTACTGACGATAGGATAAATTTGTTTAATATTGAAGCAAGATGTACAACATTATGACGTGAATATACCATGTGTACCAAAAAAAAACAGAGCTGTGGTGGATAGTTGCTATGTTTCGAAGTTTGTCCTAATTAGGTGAAGGATCATTGTTTCCAAAACTTAGTGTATATATTATCTAAGATTAAAACTCCAATGATAATAAGCAAATCATTGAATAGCTTAAAGTTTTATTATCTAAAGAACAGTACTTTTACTTTGATTTAAAGAAGTTGAAATAAGATGCACCAAGTTGGTCTTATTTATAAATATATAATAGTGCATTTTCATTCAATATGCCTTTTTGGATTACTTGCACTAAATATATATTTCTACTTGTCAAAAAATAGTAACCGAAGGTTTTAATAAATCCATCAAAGGAAAGGAAAAAAAAAAAATTCAGTGCACATATCAATGCTCTCTTCAATTATATGTTACACTGTATTTTTTTTTTTTTTCAAAGCATCATAATATGAAGCAAATTCACCAGTGGGAAAAAAAAAAGGCAATTAAAACATTTTTTTATTCTAAGTACACTTTGTAAACCATGCTCTTCCTCTTTCTTTCTATTTCGAACAAGAATAAGGTAAAGCCTTTTTGAGCATCTTCTTTTGTGTGTTGTTGACAAATACAGTTCTTGATAATCGGTTAGTTCTTTCGGGTGACAGTCCACTGTTCAAATGACGAAGACCAGTTTGCCATCTTTTATAGTTTCCATTACTTGTTGGCATAAATCTACTGTCGTTGTTATTATATTGTTTTAGGTTGCCAAGTATGTATGACTTGCCTCTTTTTGGCTCCAGAATGAGATTTGAGTTTTTGTGACATGAATCTTGAGGATTGTCCAAGTGGAGTCAATGCTTTGGTTACTGTGTTTACTTGAAGAAAGTGTCATTTAAGTTTTTCAGGGTTAATTGTAATATTATCTATTTTACCAATGGAGGTGAACATTGTGACAAGGGGAAGAAGTTCAAAAAAAAGGAATACAAGTCACCTACTTTTTTTTCGTGTGTGCATGCGCATTAATACTCAGTTTTTTTTTTTTTTTTTTTTTTTTTTTTTTTTTTTTTTTATTATTTTAAAATAATGAATTCAAACTTGATTAACACACAACTACAGTCGCTTGAGCGATTAAAGTAAATAGATAGAAAAACTATCAGGCTTTTTTATTTTCTTACGATGCATTAGACAAAAGACACAAACATTAATTGATGTGAAATCAACGCTAGTAACAAAAACTGAAATATTAGATCAGAAAAAGGCTTTACTAGAGCAAGTGAATTCGGAAAGACAGCGGCTGAATAAAGAAAAAAAGTTGTTGTTAGACATGTTACAAAGCATTCAGCGTGATTTAGATTCTATGGTAGAGGCTGAGAAAGCACTTACAAAAGAATATGAAGATTTAGAAAGAAATGTAAATAAATATAGAATAGAACAATATGAACCGCTACAAGGTAAAAGAGAATGGTACATGTGATGGTGCTTATATGCATCATTTGAATAGATGAAGTGAATGAAATACGTGTAAAAAGTGGAATGATGAAGTTACCGCACATTCAACAAGAACTAGAAGCAAAAATGGCGAAGTAATTTTAATATATAATCATCGAATATAAAAAGAGAAACTAATACATGTAATAGAGTGCTAGAAGACAGAAGAATGAAATGGCAAGAAGGAAGTAGCAGTAGTAATAGTAGATCAAAAAGATAATATACACATAGTTTATTGTTCTGATTCCTTATAATTTCTTGCAATCTTGTATAACAAAAAAAATAAGCTTCTGATATATAGACACTTTATATTATTATTACCTCCTCTATTTCTTCTAAATCCCATCCAAGTTCAGTTTTATTCATTTTAAAGTGATGAAGTTCATGAGCTAATGTCCTTAATACATTGTCACTAATTTAATACAGTTAATAACACATATACATATACATTGTCTATAGATTTACTTTGCATGCTGTATCCATACACAGTAATCATCTAAGTAAATCTTGCTGTAAACGTAATAAACGTCATGGTGATCAAACAAATATTTCATATCCAACAGAGCTTTCAATATCGCTCGCTTGCCTAATTTAAATAATATATACACGTCCTGGAGGCACTTTTCCGATAATGCAAAATGGCGGTAAAGTGGATAAATTAACGAACGTCTAAAGGATGAAACAACCACGTCTTTCAACACTGAAAATTGCTACTTTATAAAAATTAACCGCTTGCAATGCACACCACGTACTGTTTACCTCCAAACAAGACAGAGTAGAACTTAGTTTTCCAATGCACCAAGCGGATTCTACGTTGCCTTCACCTTCAGTCAATCTGTGATTATAACTATAAGCAAACAAGAGATCCACCAATCCCAAATAAATCGCCTTTTCATTTGATATCAAATATTCTTTACGAGGCAACTGACGCATCATCTCTTCTTCTTGTGCAGTAAACTGAAGTTGTGACTCTCCGTGATTTTGCACCTTTTTGAGTTCCTTTGCATAAGCCGTCTTGTACTTGATCGCATACTGAATTTCTTCATCCATAGCAAAATCTGTACAATAATGATCCTCATCAAACCTTTCGTTCTCTAATCGAATACGTTCTTCACGTCTTGACTCGGCTGTCGATGCCTCGGGCTGTTGGATATCGTTGATCTCATTCAAAGTCTCTTGAACATGTGTAAAGTATCCTGTATATTGCTGATCAAATCCATAATAAGCCTGGATGTTTAAAGATGAGGTAGTAGGTAGCTCTTGAGGTATCTCCCAATTGAATTCCATCGCTTCCTCTATTTCGCTTGCCGGTTCTTCACTTCCTCCGACCACTTCAATCAGTGGCTTCTTTTGCTTCTTTTCTTCTTCTCCTTTACGTGCTAAAAGTTTTGTAAGCAAGTCGAGATCGGGAAAGACTTGACCTTTCGTCTCTTTGGTGATCTTGATACGAAACTGACCAGCTGAAGGATCATAGGTAGATTGGGAATTATCATCTTCAATCACATTGCCTGGAAGATGAAGTCTTTTCTCATGTAAGTTTATTATTATTATTGTTGTTGCTGTTGACATTCTCTTTTCTGCTTTACCTCAAAAAATAAGGACGTAAATAAAATCGAAACTCGCTTCCTTCTACATAAAGATCAACGTCTTGTGCCTATAAAAAATTAGTATTTATGATAGCGGTCAGTTTCATGTTTCTTACTCTGACGTGAGGTGTATTGATCGTAACATAAATAAATTCTTCGTCTTGATCTACTTTAAATGTAGGCGTGATCATGTTTTTAAAAGAAGAATTTTTTAAAAAAAGTGGACTGCACTAAAAAATTCTCGTGCTTTCTTTTTTAAGAATATTTGATTTATAACTAACTGAAAGTATCCTGTCTTTTGTATGTAAAAAAATGAAAAAAAGCAAATTAAAAGTATGAATAGAACAAAGGATGGATATGATTAGCAGAAGAAAAAAAAAAAAGATGAAAAAGGTTATAACGAGACATAGATCCAAGCTTTTCATCAAGTGGTAGGCTATCTACATATTTATTGCAAGCCCTCAATCCATGAGAAAGTTTAAGGCTTGACAAAGGCTTTTTGTCATTTAGCGTATGAGAAGGTGGAGTCATTAAATCAAAAAAAGAAATAACAAGTAGCATAGCCTTACACATATAACTTGTCCCGAATCGTTTCTTGTCAAATGCAGATGTCTAGGAGCGTGTACAAGTTACAGAATAAATACAAACCAGGTGCCGGTCAGATACACCCAACAAAGAAAAATAAAAATCCTCGGTTCCAAATGAGATTTGTTACAAGGTAGATGCAATATAGAACTAAACAATAAAGGCAATCGGACTTGAAGTCTCGCAAGGTATTTTGACAAGATCAGGACCGTTACCAGTTGATTGAAGCTGATAATAGACATGTAGCTAAATGATTATATAACAGGACCAGCTCTATTGGATTGATTTAAATATTTTCAATCTGCATAGTTTTATTATTAGCGGATGTATCAGGTTGATGGCTCATCCCTGTAACAAATTGTTTTCTTGCTTTGTAGACGGTCGATAACTGAGTTAATTAGATTCATTGCACTTCATTCTTGGCGTGTAATACACGTCAAGGAATAGTCATGTACAACGTACCCTGAATCCCATTTTTCTTTGGCAAAAAAAAAGTAAATAGAAATGACTTTGACTTTATTACAAATGATGAAAACATATACACGAATGAAAATAACAATATACACAACAGACGGCTCTCTTTTATCATCCTTGTCTATTTAACCATTCTCTTTCAATCTCTTCATCTGCTTGCTCTAGAGTGCATCCCAAGATTTGCTTAACTTGACTTGCCAGATTCAACTTTGGCTTTTGAAAAGAAGGTGAGATAATTAAGGTACTGGAAGGGATTTGCCAAAACTTATGTTCTTCTGATGCGATATCTTCTTCATCGGTTGAATAGGTAGAAGGATGATGTGGTGGTAATAAAGGTGGTAATGAATCCATGCTTTATATAAAAATGCTTTTTTATTGTCTTTTATACTTTTTTTTTTAATTTTCTATTTTTAACCTGTACAACGTCATTTCAAATCCAAAGAAAAAGTGGACCCTTTTATCTATACTAAATTAGGATATGTGGCTGTTTCATGCGCAATCCAAAAGAGATGGATTCAATGGATAAAGCAAGTAAAGGAAAAGAAAGGCAATCTCCTTGTATGCTTGTATCTATTCTCTTGCATTCTATTCATAGAACATTAAGATTAAAAAAAGGAAATAATAAAAAACAACGAATAATTAGCAAGCAAATGATTTTTTATTACATTGGCTATTGAGTCAGATATTAATAGGATTCTTTTTTCAGAAAAGTAAAAAAAAAAATCGGATTCTAAGGATGTATCACATGTATACAAATGACCAGTCATTGTTATTTTTTCTATATATAAGGTATGGTTTATTGTTATGCCCTATGGAGCAGTATAACCTATGCCAATATCAATTCTATAATCAAAGGAACAAAAACCATATTTAGTGATGACCCAGTGGAAATACAATAAGATAGACCTTCCAAATATAGAATGCGCAAGCCAGCCTTTAAAGCATCGATCCCAACCCAAAACCCAAGCCAAAAAAAAAAGCCCCGATTATTCTGCATTTCAAGACCAAGAAATGATGATTAAGCCTCATAAGATAGGAGATGTCAATATACACCAAAGAACGCATTTAATAAAGGACATCTTTCTTCTATCTAAAAAAGCTCTATAGCTTCTGACTTGCTTGGCTTTCACTACCTTGGAAAGGCCACACCTAGAAGAGGAGCGATTCAGTAATTTTTATTTCTAATTATATTCCTGAAGTACCATAAATAGGAGAGTGTTTGATTTGCTTGGTTTCATTGCTTTTGTTAATCTCTTAATTGTCTTTATATATCTTTATTGAAATATACCGCATTCTTCGAGACTCTTCATGTTCTAGTACAATTTTACGCATTCTTTTTTTTTATTTAAAAAAAAGGGTTCATAACTAATTAGCAGTTCTATCATATTTATTTGCACTTAGTATTGATTTCTTAAAATTCTTTTCGTTATTTTTGGACACTACGAACCGTATTTCAAGATAGAAATCGTATGAGTAACAAAAAGCTGCTCTTTGGAAGCAGTCTCCTTACAATATTAATAGGCACTCTGCCTTGTTGAAAAATAAAACTGATTATATCTCTTATTTCGCCAAACTTCTAAAGCACAACACGAATTTATTTTCAGATGCTTCTATTATTGTTCTTTATATGGTATTAACTATAAATGTTTTCTCTACAAAGGCTAATATCTATCCAGTTATTGTTGACACATAGATTCTATATAAAGAATGCTCTAGAGCAACAGCCAACTGGACGTTTACAACCTTTTTTGCTTTGGCTCCTACATCATCTAAAGCATGAATCCCAACTCAAGTACCTGAAGATGGTACAAGGTGATTGAATTGGGTTCTTCAGGATCCGTTGAATACTTCGACATAATCCCTCGGTTTCTTCCCTGGTAGTTGTGCTGTTATAGTTGTAGTATCCAATAAGAAACCTAGGTATTCTATTGATTGCTGAGACGTCAGAATTGATTTGGTGCAATTGGTTATCCAACCTAACGATTCGAGTTTCTGGACGACTAATTACATTTGTTGTGCTGCCTGATCTGCAGTATTGGCGATAATGATCCAATCGTCGAGATAAGCACTCGATCGAATTTGTTGTGCCCGTGCCCATTCTAAAATTGGTTTGGTGAGTTTGGTGAATAATCAGGAGCCAATGATAGACCAAAAGGAATTGTACAGAACTGGTAAACTTTCCCTTTCTATTGCATCCAAAGATATTAACGGGTTTTCGGATGAACTGGAATATGAAGGAAGTCATCCGAAAGATATGTCGAGGTGAGATCATTGGAATGTTTGATTTGTTTGGTTACTTCTTGTAACGTTTCCATTTTGAAATGTGGGGCTTGAATGTAGTTGTTGAGTTTTTTCAAATTGAATACGGGGCGTGAACCACCGTTTTTCTTTGGGATAACAAACATACTGCTGTAAAAGCCCGGAGTTGTGGGTGGAACCTCTTCCATCGCACCTTTTTTGAGTAAGAGTGAGACTTCGTGGTCCAATAGCTGATTTTGTTGTTGAACGGAATTGTAGGTTGAGGTTGTAAGCGAAGTGGAGGAAGGGAAACGAACATGATTTTGAACCCGTAACAAATCGTTTTTAGCAGCCAGTCGTCGATTGAAAGAGTGGTCTATTGTAAAATATACTGGCTGAGACGACCACCGGCAGATAACGAAGAATTTTTAATTGTTAGTTGTTGCGAAAGAGGTTGCTGTTGCTGTTTCCGAAAGAACGGTTGTTGTTCCAGAAGTGGCTGTTGTTGGGAGAACCGCCCTGCTGAAATGACGCTTTTTTGTACGAAAACTACTAGCATTTTTAATAGCTTGAGAGGTATCAGTTTGTTGAACCAGAGCAGCTTGAAATTTGGCTGGAGACATAATAAAATTGTGATTGTTAGCGGAAGCATTAAATGAAAAGCTAGGATTGATGGTCTGAAAAGCAACATTGTTGCGCATGTCATTTGTTTGAGCCAAAGCATTGAGAAATAATGTTTGGCAATCCTTGAGCATGTGCAAATAGCGTCGTACATTGTCGTTATTGACATCTTGACTAATCTCAAGCCCAAGTACATCCAAAAGGCGAAAATCACCTGAGAGCAAATATTGCAAGCGTTTAAGTGACATGTCTTGCTTAGATTGATATCTATTCATCTTGCGTGCTGCACTAGGAATAGTATCCGAGGGTTGGTATTGCAGGTTCTCAATATTGGGATATTAATCAATAGTCTTATGACGTTCATCGTCAGTTAGCATCGTGGTAGGAAGCAATGAAAAGTCTAATGAGAGAGCTTCTGATAAAAATGGTGAGAAAGTCCAAGATTAAGATGGTCTGATTGTTAAAGAATGGAGAGCTGGAATTGATGCTTCCTCTTCATCGATGTTGACAGGTGGGGATGTATGCGGCTCTGCTGAAGGTTGGGCACTTGATTGTGCCACGATTTGCTCAAGTTGAAATAATCTTTGTTGCATAGCAAGAAATTGTTCATTTTGCTTAATTGAATTGGAGTCCATATTTTGCGGTGCTGACCGAGCGAAAAAGGAGATCAATTATGTACTATATTATTTGAATTTCTTTCATTACTATTGTTTTCACTGACTTTAAATAAAAAGAAGATAAAGCAATCATATTTCATAATTTTTATTAGAGTGCCTCAACCAATTCTGTTAGAATCAATATCCATTCTTGTGAAAACTCAGTGAAGAACCTGTTATTCAAACACAGTCACCTTACACTTTTTCTTTTTTTGTTTTCCACTAATTATGGATAGACTAACACAATTACAAGATGCCATTGATGCAGTAAGAACCACTACTGTTATACATAAAGAATAACCTAAAAAATATTCTAGATGGCACGCATGTTTACAAATAGTATTTATTATGTTCATGAAAAATCCTCAATGGCAGAGCTTAATAAAGAGATTCCCGTGTCACAACCTAAAGGTAATCTCTCTATACAGAAATAATCTTATTGTTGTTAAGACATAATTATATAGTACAAGCAGATGACCCACAAGTATTTAAGGAAAATATGCATGAACTTGTATCTGATTTAGTGAAAAAAGCTAAAGAAATCGACTCTTTAATCGAAGTATTACCAGGCATTCAGCAAACAGAAGAAGAACAAGTAAAATAAAGATAAAAAGTAATGAATAGAAATATTAATTTTAAATTTTAGATTGATATTCTGAAAGCTTTAGAAGAAGAGAATAAAATAGTAAATAATGAATATGAAGAAGCTGTTAGAGATATGGGTAATGAAAAAAAAAAAGAAAAGAAAAAAAAAGGTGCATGTCTGTATTTACAGGTTTTTTTTTATGGGAGAATAGAAAACGTAATGTCACAGATCAATCAATCTTTAAGGAAAATAGCAACTGAACAAAGTAGCCTCTAATAACAAGCATCATAATAAACGTCATTCTCGCATACTCATGTATTTTTTTTTAATCAAGATTTTGGCACAGTTATAACAAGAATATGAATATTTTACTAAATTCCCCCTAAATTTTATTTGCATTAAATTGACATAAATTTTTTCCTTGGTTTTCTTTTTCTTTCTGTTCTACATCATGATACGCCCAAAACCAATTCGTATAGCGGACTCTTCACAATCAGAACAGCAAACACCAGAAAGTAGATCATTTGTAAGCTCTTACTCGAGAGCTTCTTTTCGATATATGGAAGAAAATGTTGGATTACCCGATCATCTGGTAAAATATACACACTTTTGGAATAAAATAATATTTACAGTGCATCTATACACAGTCCGACGATGACAATGATGACAATGATGGCACTATATCAGTACATAAGGGCTTTTACCTACCAACAAATACTAATTCGGAAAGTTCACCTTTGCTTTATCCAAATCTTCAAAAAGTAAATACAAATCAGACAATTGATAGTTATCATCCCAGCAATAAAAAATCAACTTTTCTTCAAAGCATCTTTAATTCGATCAATATTTTATTAGGTGTTGGTATACTTGCATTGCCTTTAGGATTCAAGGTAAACTAGTGAAGTTGAGCATTTAAGTGGACTCATGACTTGTTGTAATAGTGCGCTGGATGGTTCATTGGACTTTTGATTTTTTGTTTTTGTTTTGGACTCACGAATTATTCGGCCAAGATATTGATTAAATGCTTGAGTACTCATCCAGATTCAAAGACTTATGGCGACATGGGTGCTTATACATTCGGTATACGCGGACGTGTCTTTATTTCATTTCTCTTTTTAACTGAACTTGTTACGGTCAGGTAACTATAGATGCCCTTCTTTTTCTGTAAGCGTATAGAGATTGACTTTTGTCTAGTATCGCATTGGTCGTGTTATTAACAGATGGAATTGCTTCCTTATTTCCACATTATGATTTAATATGGGTTCGATTGACAACTTTTATTATTTTGACACCTACTTTATTTATACCCGTGAGACATTTATCTTATACTAGTTTGCTTGGAATTTTGAGTATTATCAGTTTATTATGCATCATTCTCTATGATGGCTTAACTAAACCCAACACACCTGGTAGTTTACGTGATCCTGCTGTAAGTTATTATGAGATGTTTTTTTTTTATCAAGCTTTTTTAATAGATTGTCACATATAGGATACATCTATTTTCCCAGAAAAATGGCTGGACATACCACTAAGTTTTGGATTGATCATGTCTGGATTTGCAGGACACGCAGTATTCCCTAGTATTTATCACGACATGCAAAACCAAAAGGAATATAAAAAGATGGTCAATTATTCCTATCTGATGGTGGCCGTTATTTATATGACAGTAGCTGTTTCTGGATATATCATGTTTGGATCAAAAACCATGGAAGAGGTAAAAGCATCTAAATACGATTGAACGCTTGACTTATCTTTTTTGTAGATTACCCAAAATATTCTAACTGTTCCCGAATATAATCAATTACTCAATCGATTTGCAGTTTATTTGGTAGCACTCAACCCCATTGCCAAATATGGATTGACACTCAATCCAGTCGTTCTCACTTGGCAAACCTATATTCAATCTAAATTTATCTGTATTCTGTTGACTACAATCACTATGGTTTTATTGGTCTGGCTGCTTCCCAACTTTGACCGTGTGATTTCTCTTTTGGGTGCCTTCTTTTCATTCTTTATCTCAGGCATTTTCCCGCTCCTTTGCCACATCAAGCTCTTTCGACATACCATGTCACGTTGGGAACTTGCATTAAATTTAGTCCTATTGACTGTTGCTTCACTGATGGCCATCACTGGTACAATAAAAAGCTTTTTTTAGAATAAATTACTATTGATAAAGGAAAAAGAAAGGTAATAGAAGAAATTGGCTTTTAAACAGTATGCATAATAAAAAATAAAAACTAGTCATTAAATAGAGTACCATCATTTCACTGTTAATATGATAAAGTATGTAATGAATGACATAGTGCTCTTACGCGCTCGCTGTCAATTTAATGCTTGTTATTATCATTGTTGATTCATTGATTTTTGCTCTTGAACTACGCATCAGTCAATGATCAGAATGGCTTGTATGGCAATTTGTTGCAATAAAATGAATTGGTAGCTTTTGGTTTCTTGGCTTCTTGTTGGATATATTGAAGATTTTTTGCTGAATGTCAACATGAGTATCCAAAAAACCAAACAGAAAGCGACAATGCATCATTGCATATGGTGTATCCCGGTATTCCTTATTTTCGTCGTCAGAGGCGTTTTGCAGCGACTTTCATTAAAAGAATTGGGAGATTACAAAAAATGGAGCAGGTTCTCTGTGAGCCCCTTGATAATTCTCTAATCAGCATCCTTTTATCACTGTCTGATTTAATTTTGAAGCTAAATTAAATGTTGCCTTTATCAAAACGCAAAGAGATTGAAGTCGCTGCTGCTTCATTGGCCAATTTACAATGCAAAATCACTACAAACATAAAGCCTTGGTAAGAAGAGATTTCTATATGGTTCTTAGTATGCTATCTTTCAATGATTCTCATCATATTTTATGATAATTTCGAATGCATTTAAATTGCTTTTCAACCAAGATGTAACACTATAACAAAATTCAAGATGGACGAGATGTATGGAAAAAAAATTTCATGGTAAGTAGCAAGCCTATCTTATCTTTCAAAACAAGATAGCAACCTGCTCAATGAAAAGATAAAAAATGAATATTTATACCAAAAGGTAGTAAAAGCTGTATATTATGCTCATTTTTGATACAACAGATAACTTGTTCTAATTGAAGGGGTCATCAACTCACAGATTGCAAGTTATTGTATAAATTGTTTATTCATAGTCTAAAGTGATATCTGTACTGAAGTTCATTCTATGTTTTGGAAGCATTCAGCTCATCTCACAAAATTAGCATATAGAGCTTTATCATTCCTAGCACGTACGGCATTTTTGGTAAGCGTCCACCTATTTACTGGTGTATCATCATTGCATTAGATTTAAATAAACCATATAGAAAAGTAATTTCTCGATTAATGTAAAAGTACTTTACATGTAGTATTTACTTTTACAAGCCAAACTACTTTCATATAGATTCCTCTAAAATAAGGTTTAAAATGATGCAATTCGCACATTGTGTTTGTCATACTACTGTGTTTGTTGTCGATGGGTACTTTTCAAAATTACCATTGAACCTCTTTTATAGTCTATTTGATCCTCAGCTCTAATCCTGGATTTTATAAATTTGATCGTATTCTTCACGCAGCCGGTAGGATTATAAGCTTTGCTGCGACTAGTGTCTTTATATGGAAAATCATCCAATGATCGCCTTAGTCATGACAAAACATTGGTTGATTCTCTCTCTCAGTCGATCAACAAGCAAGATGGCGCCATATGCTTGAGGCTAATCGAATACTCAATGTTATGGTAAACAAACCCCTGTAGCAACCATTTACCTAGGCTAACTATTCACAAGTACTTCTGAATAAATGTCTCATCTAGACAATACTGTCTCGAAAGTTGAGCAACATGCCAACATTTTCTCACAAACAAACTTGACTATACTTGAGCGCAACATGATTGGTAATTCACTTTTCCCTAGTAGAATATGGCACAACATAAAGGTAAATTCCCCCTCCTCTGGGTCTCTTTAGGCAAATATGCTCTGTACTTATAAAATTTCTTAGTCACAAAAAACTTTCTATATATAAGATTTCAAGACAGTCGACAGTCTCGCAATGAAGGAGGCATAGCCATTTTAGATCCAGCCAAGCAACATGTTGCTCTCCAACTGCTATAGATCAGCCCAAAGACCTTCATCGGAGAATTTCTCTGCTTCAGCGGCTATGAAATATTACCTACACAGCTTGACTTCTTTGCCGTCTCTGATTCTACGTTTATTATTTTCAGAAAAAATGTAATGCTGATGTCCACAAAATCGACTGCTCTCGATCCTCATTTCACGCTTTTGATCAAATGGATTATGAAATAAACTGGACCAATCTCAATTCTAGCACAGTAGAGGAGCTACCTTTGACAGGGGACTTGTCTAGATTGGATCACGGAACCTGTCGGTCATAGCGACCCATACTGAAAATCACGTTTGGTAAGAGACATTTATAGTTTCGACGTTTTTGATAGCAAGCTTAGACTTCAACGCTTGTTTCCACTTAGACGCCATCAAAACAAGGCCGAAAATGACTTGGATCTTACACGCACTGACTAAGTGATAAAAGAAAATTTCTTGATAGCGTTCAAAAGATCACTTCAGTGTTGTCTTGAAGGCTTCATCTCTATTTTTGGCTTTCCACGATCTACACTTCATTTTGAAAATGTAACTTTATCGATTCTAATAGATGGTATACCTGTAACGAAAATGACCGTCAAATGTTTCAGAAATCTAGATATGCTTCTTATAGAAAGACTTTCATTATCCTATCCCAAGTTCAGCAAAGATTTATGGAATAAGCTTTGGCGCTTCTCTACGGTTCATCCAACAAGAGCTGTTCTATGGTGACCTTGCCATCTCAAGCTACCCTTACATTCTCGCCTGTACAAAGTTATGCCGCACTCTAGCGCAGATGAAAGATGTTTATTATGAGGAGTGATTGAAATCGACAAACACTTCTTATCGTCCTACCCAGTCAAACGGCCCATCTGGGATACTTTAGCTCATCATTTTCTTGAACCTTCAATGTCATCTTACGAATAACTGACTCGACCCAATCAGACAACATCCAAAATACCTGCGCATCGGAAACTTGATCCTATTCATAAAATGACATGCGGTATCTTGAGCTTGTGACAATCCCATTAGGAATTTACTTTTGAAGCTGCGCCTTTTTGGCCAAATGAAGCAGCAGCAAGAACGACGCCCTAATTCCATCAGATCGTCATGAAAGTCAACCAAACAGGGCATTTACAAACATAACCATGTAACAGCACGTTAATCGTCTTACATTTTTTTTTATACTTGTGTTTTTAACCTTTAAAAGTGTCTGTCTAAAGGCGGCGCTAGAATAAAATCATACAGAAATAAAAAAAAAAAGTCTCAAAAGGTGAGGTTGAATTTGTATTAATTTTTCCTTTTTCCTCTCTTTTTTTTTTTCTTCTTTTATTATTTTTGTATAGTCAAGAAGACATATAACTTGTAAGTTCTTTTTCTTTACTTTTAAATACTATTTACTTTCTTCAAAAGGTGTGTGTATGTGTGTATATATGAAAAAAAGCGATTAAGAAGAAAAAAAAACTTTTTACAAGTGTTTTATATTCATCATCTCCACTTCCATCTTGGCTATATTCAACAACTTTCTCAAGCACAAAAGAAAAATTTGATTATTCTCTTTTGCTAACAGAAAACCTTTCTGTTTTCTTTTCCTCTTTTTCTTTTTTTTATTTTTTTTTTTTTTACCTCTTTAAATTATATTCTTTGTTCATCATCATCACATTTGACAACACAGTTGGAACAGAATACGACTGATACAACCCCATACTATGACGCGTATACCTTTTTCGCACACGCACACACCTACACACATCTAGAAGGAAAAAGGGGAGGAGTTTTTGGGAGCAAAGAAGGTGCAAAATATGAACCAAAAAATTTTTTATAGGTTTTTAATATGACGGAGGTACCCGAAGTTAATGTGGATTCAATCATTGAACGTTTATTAGAAGGTGAATAAAGGACCAAGGGCTTCATAAAGTGTATTAAAAACATTATTAGTGAGAGGAAATAGACCCGGCAAACAAGTACAACTAGGAGAACAAGAAATTCGATACCTTTGTTTAACTGCTCGTGAGATTTTTATGAGTCAACCTATTTTATTAGATTTAGAAGCACCCATTAAAATCTGTGGTAAGATAATAATCAAACTGGAAAGAGAGAGAGAGAGAGAAGACCATGATGCTCACAATTACATAATAGGTGACATTCACGGTCAATATTATGACCTTTTAAGATTATTTGAATACGGTGGATTTCCTCCTGAAAGTAATTATTTATTTATGGGTGATTACGTTGATAGAGGCAAGCAAAGTTTAGAAACCATCTGTTTATTGTTGGCATATAAAATCAAGTATCCTGAAAACTTCTTTATTTTGAGAGGTAACCACGAATGCGCAAGTATCAATCGTATTTATGGCTTTTATGACGAATGCAAAAGAAGATATAATATCAAACTTTGGAAGACGTTTACCGACTGTTTCAACTGTTTGCCTATCGCTGCCTTGGTGGACGAAAAGATCTTTTGTATGCACGGTGGTCTTTCTCCTGATTTACAAAGCTTTGAACAGATCCGTAGAGTGATGAGACCTACCGATGTGCCCGACACAGGCTTACTCTGTGATTTGTTATGGTCTGATCCTGATAAGGACATTGTTGGTTGGAGTGAAAATGACCGAGGTGTATCATTTACTTTTGGCCCTGATATCGTATCCAAGTTCTTACAGAAGCATGACATTGATCTCATTTGCAGAGCGCATCAAGTCGTTGAAGACGGTTATGAATTCTTTTCAAAGAGACAGCTGGTCACTATCTTTTCTGCTCCCAACTATTGTGGTGAATTTGATAATGCTGGTGCTATGATGAGTGTAGACGATTCTTTAATGTGTTCATTCCAGGTTTGCTTACATTCTCATTTAAACTTTACTCGCTTACTCATATTCTTTATAGATCCTTAAACCTGCTGAGAAAAGATCGAAATATACTGGATATACAGGAAGTAAAAACGCATCAAGAGGAAAGAAAAAGAGCCCATAAACTTGTCTCTAATCTCTCTCTCTCTTTTCCATTTTATCCTTTTCTTTTTAAACATTCTCTCTTTTCACATTTTTTATTTGTTAATAATAAAAAAAACTGCCCTTCTTTTTTGGACATTCACTTATGTTGCAATCCATCTCTATATAAAGAGACTAGATGTGCTTCATGCAGCGTTACCACCTTGAATGATATGAACAGTAATAGGATGAACCCATGGTGTGTGTGTAGAAGATGGTCATGAGACTAGAATGTCTTTTTATTTCATAGTATAATCCAATTTGATGCAACCATGGGTTACTTCAATAGGCTGATTAGAGAAAGAGCGCCGAATCAATCGTTGGTAACCATGGACACTGTTGTCAAGGCCAAATGATATATGGCTCGACAACCACGAAAGAAAGGAAGGGGTCTGTGTACAAAAGGATCGGTTTATCTTGTATAATACTTGACTGTGATTTCAATGCCCTTTTGTCTTTCTTTTCTCGCACATCTTTTACCGAATCATTGATGTTTTTAGTTTTATTGATTTTGTAAAGGACTTGAGGGCAGACGCATCAAGTGGTTTGTTTTAAATGGATGTTAGTGTTACATCAAACTCCAATTTGTTTGTTTTGAGCGTTGTAGTACCATTGGATTCAAGCTCAAGTGACCGTGCCTATTGTACTTGATAAGATCAAAATGAGAAAGGGAGAGGGGCTACCTTTTTTTTTTTTATTATTATGGTATTTATTTCAAATAGAGTTGATGGCTTGATGGTTGAATGTCACCTAGGGACAGCGAAAAACAATCGATAGCAGAACAACTTAGATCAATGCGTAGGCTGGGTAAGGTTGGTTCATACCCCCTAATGATCTGAAAGCTGTCTCTTTCTTGCTTAAACGTAAAACGTTTCACTCCAGCATCATTCGTTTTCACCTGCAAATAGATTTCACCATGGCCTTGCAGTGAATGCACATGCCTATACAATCGCAACTGCAGCTGTTGAAGAGACAGACCTGACAGATCGAGGTTTAATGTTTTATCATAGACATGTGGTATATCCAAAGTGATATCCTGCAAGGATGGAAATCGACTTGAATCAATACAAACTTTTTGTACTGGATCAATCAGATGCAAGGAAAGCACTTGTAATGATTTAGACAGGCCACTGGCAAAAGAGGCTGTCTGTGGGTCAACATCATGAAAGCTACATGCCAGTACTTTGAGATGAGGAAAGCAAGTGAACACGTCTTGGGCCCACTGTCTAAAACCGATTGTGTAAGGAGCGGATAGGGAAACCGAAAGAACATGAGGACTGGTCCATTTTTTGGCATGTTCCAAGCCACAGGCGATCGTGGCTCCACCTGGTTCAAGCATCAGACGGGGACAATCGTTTGGAACAGACATGATGTCGAATGATAGGATGTTGTTGGGATTCGATTTGAAATAAGCCGAAACTAGCGCTTGGGTACATGCCATGCCCACGTTATAGTGATGTATACGTTTTAGATAATCAACAAACCTACCCGAGATTTCCAAAAAACACGCTTGTAGTTCTGTAGCTGTTTCTGTGGTATAGTCTTCAAAGGCCAATGCGAGGCTTTTCAAATTGGGAAACTTTCGTATCAGGTAATGCACGGTGCCTGGATAGTATTTGATCGTTACCTTCAATTCCTTGATCTCACTGCGTGGTTCAGCACAGGGTAAATCAGGCGTGGGTAAACGGGAGGAGACATGAACGCCAAAGGTGCCTCCTATCTTTAGACTGGTCAATTGCCGAGCGTGTTGAATGATTGGATCATAGTCCATCAAGCTTTGCCCAAAAGAAGAGGACCGGACGACAAGATGGGATAGCTGAGTGAATTCTTTGAGATGTCTCATGAACCAACGGAACCTTGGGTCCGTTGAGAGATACTCTGGCAAACAGAGATAAGTCAGTGTCTGTCGGTGACGAAGGACGCATTTGTAATAATCCTGCTTTTCGCGTGGAAAGGGCGGAGGTATCCGTTTCAGTTTCCAGTGCGAAACAGAGCTCAAGGCTTTCCACATGTCATAAAAGTGAACGTGGCAATCAAACTTTTGAACATTAGGACAGACCGCAGCCAGTTGCTGCACATAGTCCATCCCTTTTCTCCCAAAGGCTGAAGGCCTGATATAGAAAGCATTCACCAATTCTCCGAGTTGGTTGCTCTTCATACATTCCAAAAACTGAACCAACTGTGAATGACGAAGGATGGCCACCTCCTTATATAATTTAATGTTGGCAGCTTGATTCCAACTTTTACAAACAAGGCAGCATTGTAGTACATCTGATTCATCGAGACAATCTTCTCGGAAAATGTAATCAAGGATTTCAGCTGGCAAATAACTCCAACGGGGCATTGGTGAATGAAGGTGAAAAAAATAAAATTTGCTAGACGTATCATCTTACTTAGTACTACGTTGAGTACAATCTTATTTCTCCGTATTGAATCGTTGCCGGTTAAAGTAATTAAGCACTAAGGATAGTTTATAGAATGGATGACTTGACTCTTTTTCTTCAAGCAATGTCCTTTCGCTTGGCTTTCTCTCTCTTTCTTATCTTCAAAGATGAATAACTGTCGATTACAAATAGACTACTTTATATGAATAATGCCAATAACTCTAGCTAAAGTCTCTGGCTATGCTGGTAATCCATGGCTTTGTGTTAGGGGTGCTAAAGGCTTTTGATGGATGTATTCCACTAGAAGTAGGAAAAAAGCATCTTTACAGGTCTGTTGATAACACAAGACGCTTACTTATTTTTAGTGAATAAACCATGCTTTTTTGTATACAAACTCGTTCTATGTTTGTGTAGGATTGGCAACTCAATTTGATACTAAGAATCACAAAGCATAAACAGAGCTGTATTCGCACTGCAGGATGATTAAAGAGCACATTGTCGTATCACCCCCTTTCCTTTCTTTTTATTTTACCCTATTCAACTTTCGTCTTTCATGCATAAAACATGGTATGAGTTTTCAGTACAAAAAAAAAAAAAGTCAAAATGTGCTGTTTTGATACAAGCTATTTATTGTTATTACAATATTTATTTCTTGACAGCAGCAGCAAGAGCCTTTTGAGTACCCTTCTTGGCGAAACGTTGGTTACGAAGGAACTTGGCATCCAACTAGTCAAAAAAAAAAAATCAACATTTTGCCATTCCTTTTTAATCCTAACAACTTACACCCTTTTGAGAACGGTACTTGTGAGTAGCGGCCTTCTTAATACCGTTACGGTGAGCCTTCTTGTCTATTTGTTTTTTTTTAGAACATGTCAACATTATTTTCGTGTGTTGTTATTCTTACTTTGGTTGTGGTTGGTGTGGTTCTTTGACTTGGCCATTTTTTACGTTTCTATAAAAGATGAATGTTGATATTTTAGATGGATGGATGGATGTATAGGAGTCGTACCTTGGATTAAGATCAAGAAGGAAAGAGAAAGAGTCTTGGATTGGATGCGCACTGTCAATGGCAGTTAGCCAATGGAAATAGTTTAAAACTCCACCTGCTCAATCTATTTTTTTTTTTTTTTTTTTTCCTTTTGAAAATTGAAAGCATTGTACAGTGAGGGAGGGAGAGGAAAGGATATGAAAGTATTTGAATTATTTATGAACTATTGTACATCATCATAAATTAAGTCGATCGTATTACTGCTTTGTATTCTTTATCTATTTTTTCTACTTTTTATTATTATTTATACATGTTACACCAGTCAATTGAATTTATTTATAGCCAAAGGTACTTGTTTTTCTCTTCTTTCTTCTTATTCCAATGTTGATTCCATTTTTTATACTATCCTTCTTTATTCACTTTATATTAGCTGATGGTTCGAACGTGTTGGTGATCAATTCACCTCAACCCAACCAACAAATCAGTAGTAAAAGCGATTTTAGAATCACTCACACCATTGTTGGTGGGCAAGCAAGTAAGCATGAAATACACACAATGGTTTACATGTATTCACATCACTCTCTATAGCCAACCCACCTTTTGCTGCTTATTACTTTCATTCTCTTTCTGCTGATTTTATATGGAAAGATCACACCAGCGGTCAATCACTCTCTTTCACCATCTCTTCTTCCTTGGACTCTGCTCCTTATCCTAATGGACTTCAAAACAAGGTATATAACACCGAATGGAAAGTTCCCAACTGCCACTTCTTTTCTCGTTATCCACCCTCTCAATATGATTACTCTATTCTTTTCACACCCTCCTATTTACCTGTCACTAATTCATCACCCGCTACTGGACCTGAACAACCCCCTATTGTCGTGCCCATCACGATACAAGTCAACAATGACACATTTCCTAAATGTTGATCTATTTTAAATAAAGAATAATGCCACATTCTTATACAGGGACTTTCATGTTTATCAAATGCAAGCAATTCCTTGCTTTATTTGTTTAATAAAAGCAAGAGCTCAATATAGACTTTTTTGATACAAATATGATAATCCTTTTCGTTCATGGTTAATCTTTATTTCAAAGTAATACAAGAGATTGGCTCTAGTCAAGAAGCACTGAATAAAATTCAATCTCAGTCAATGAGCGTTCCAACATTCTGTGATCTTTCGAAGGTACCAAGCCAGAAGCTATAAAGCTTTTTTAGATAGAAGAAAGATGTCCTTTATTAAATGTGGTCTTTGTGTATATTGACATCTTCTATTTTATGAGGCTTAATTATCATTTCTTTGTCTTGAAATGCAGAATAATCGGGGCTTTTTTTTTTTGGCTTGGGTTTTGGATTGGGATCGATGCTTTAAAGGCTGGCTTGCGCATTCTATATTTGGAAGGTCTATCTTATTGTATTTCCACTGGGTCATCACTAAATATGGTTTTTGTTCCTTTGACCATAGAATCGATACTGGTAATCCGATGAATTGTGTACGAGCGTGAACCCAACTGTCTTTTCTTTCAAAAATCAGGTAGGGTAATTTAAACGGATAGGTTCAGTGAATTTCGTGGTCAGATCTCCAAGTCATCAACTTTATAGTCTCTGATCGAGTTGTCTTTCAGACTCTACGGTTTTCAATTCAAAGCAGCTCAAGAGGATGACTAAAACCCCCTAGTCTTTACTCTTTCAGTGAACTGTATAAAGAAAAGCCAGATAAGCCCCTACTGTATCTCTTTTTGCAATAAAAACACACCTTCGCCTTTCTCTTTCAAACGATTCCTTCATTAAGCCTGCTTTTTTGATGTTGGATGACACCAGATGACGACATGCTTGTCATCAATAAAAGAACCTATGTGTTTATAAATTGAATCCTTCAAGGCTTTGCTTTGTTTTATTTCCTGTTATTTATCCTATAAAAACAAGTCAGCGCGCTTCTGGAGAGAAGCCAACATGATGAAATCCTATCGGCACCCCCAAATGATATTTATAAATTCAGGGTCGTTACGTTACATTTATTTCATATGATTGTACATTCCCCACTTTATTTCTCTTGCAATAAAAAAAATTTAAAAAAAATAAAGAAAGTAAAATGAAATGAATAGAAAGAAAAGTGTTTTATTGACCTTTGGCACTAGTCATAAAGAGTGCAAGAGGGTTGATGTGTCTCTATTTGCATAAAATGAATGAATTGCTATATTTGGAAGGGCGATTCAGATGTCGAGATTATCTTTATCAGCTCATCTAATTGGATCCTTTTCTTTTTTATTACAAAGAACGGCATAGTTTGTGTGACTTGAAAAGATGATGATAATCTATCTACTCACCCTATAAATCTACCCTTCTCTCTCTCTTTCTTACTCTTTTCTTCTTCACTTTTCATTTCTTTCTTATATTATGGCTCAATCCAACGGTCTTTCTACAAACAATGCTTCCCGCCCCAAGGAAGGTGTCACATCCCCTTACATGTCCAATGATCCCAACTCCAACGTAGCCAATTTTAAAATCATTGAATCTACTTTAAGAGGTAAAAGCATAGACTAAATTGGAATGAACCTATACTGATGATACCAATAGAGGGCGAACAATTTGCTAATGCTTTCTTTACGACCGAAAAGAAAATCGGTAAGTTTCTGCTGACGGTGACCTAGGACAATCACTCATCCATTTCAATAGAAATCGCAAAGGCTCTTGATGAAGTCGGTGTTGATTATCTCGAGTTGACATCACCCGCTGCCTCTGAACAATCTCGCAATGACTGTCGCGCCATCTCCAGCCTGGGTTTAAAGGCCAAGATTTTGACACACATACGTTGCCACATGGATGATGCCAAATTAGCCATTGATACGGGTGTTGACGGTCTTGATGTTGTCATTGGCACCTCTAGTTTCCTTCGTGAATTTTCTCATGGCAAGGATATGGATTACATCACCAAGCAAGCCATCGAAGTGATCACGTTCATCAAGAGCAAGGGTCTCGAAGTGCGTTTCTCTACTGAGGATTCCTTCCGCTCTGATCTGGTCGATTTGCTTTCGATTTACAAGGCCGTGGACAAGATTGGTGTGAACCGTGTGGGCATTGCTGATACGGTCGGTTGTGCTAATCCTCGCCAGGTCTATGAACTCGTCAAGACATTGCGTAGTGTTGTCAGCTGCGATATTGAATGTCACTTTCACAATGACACAGGCTGTGCTATCGCGAATGCCTATGCTGCTTTGGAAGCAGGTGCGACTCACATTGATACCTCTGTTCTCGGCATCGGTGAACGTAACGGGATCACTCCCTTGGGAGGTCTGTTGGCCAGGATGTACACGGGCGACAAGGAGTACGTGATGAACAAATATGACTTGACCAAGATTCGTGAAGTGGAAAACATCGTGGCCGACGCGGTCGAGGTCACTGTGCCCTTTAACAATTACATCACAGGTTACTGTGCCTTCACTCACAAGGCTGGTATTCATGCTAAGGCGATCTTGAACAACCCTTCGACCTATGAAATCTTGAACCCCCACGATTTTGGCATGACGCGTTATGTCAGTATCGGTCACCGTCTGACTGGCTGGAATGCGGTCAAGAACCGTGTTGAACAACTGAATCTGGACTTGACGGATGAAGATGCCAAGGCGGTGACGGCCAAGATTAAGGAATTGGCTGATGTTCGACCTCTTTCACTGGATGATGTAGATGTCTTGCTCCGTTCTTATCATCAAGCCAAGGTGGACGGTAGACATACTCACTTTTTAAACAAGATTGAAAAGCCTGAACATATCGCTTCTTTTGGTGCTGAAGTAGCTGCTGCATAAAAAAAAATTTATTTTTACATCAACACATCTGATTTCTTAGATCATTCCCCCCCCCCTTCTTTTTCATACTTTTATGTATACACTTTCATATTTTTTTTTGTATAATAAAAAGTTTATTTATTTTTATCTCTTCAAAAGAAGAACTAGCTGTTTAAAGTGGATTCAATGATATAAATTAATTTATTTTACAAGAAATTAAGACCAATGCCAAATTGGAATTTAGGTTCTGGTGAATCACTTGTAGAGTATCTTAAAGGTATACAGTAGTTGGCTTCTATTCTTGCAATACTGTGATGAAGGATGAGACCAAGGCCGATAGAAGCACGTGGTGTTTGGGCTAATTCATTGGCCTTGCTTGTCTTGGTAACCAGGTTGCCTGCATTAGCAAATGCATGCATTTTGATTGGGAGATGACTGAAGCCTGGAATAGCACTGATGAGTGAAGCACCTGCAGCCCAGTAAGCCTCACCACCAACAGCATCATCTATACATAAAATGTCATTCGTCTTCTTTCATCCTTTCCATCACTTACTTTCGTCACGTTCACCAATACCTCCCATCTTGAAACCTCGTACAGATAAAGGCCCACCCAAGTAGAATCGATCGAGTAAGCAGAGTGTTTTAGATGCATGAGTCAAAACACCTGCTCGAACAGAGGTGCTGAGTGAGACGGATTGGGTCAAGGGTTGGTGATAAGATGCGTCCAGTTCATGCTTTACATAACTTATATCTCCTTGATCTTTTAAACCGGCTACTTCTTGGAACAAACGGAAATAGTGTCCTTGTGTGGGGAGTAAGGTATCATTACGTTCATCTCGAACAAACTTGTGGTATACAGAATGTTTAAAGTGAGAGCCAGATCGAGCACGAACCCTAGTAAAAAGTAAGAAAACAAATTATACCAAAAAAAGGGATAGTTACGTAGGCGATGCATCATGATAGGGTACAATGTCTCTTTCAGCAATAACATAACCTATTTGATGTTCACCCAATCGATTCCAACCCTAAAGCAAATCTAAGTACACAATTCTTCTTTCATCTTTCTCACCTTTAAGTGGGCATCCAAAGATCGAGTCGCTTCCTCAAAAGCATTGATTTGACTGTGATCTTTAATGAATCCATTGACCGAAATACCAAGTTTGATATTAGCCATTTGGAATAAAGGTGTTTCGATGAGAGTCTATAGCCGTACGCATAAGAACCTTTTAAAAACATACATTTTATTATTTACCTCAGCAGCAGCATGTGTATAATTACCGAATGAAAAGCTACTATAAACACTTTCTCCACCTCCAAAGATATTGCGTATACCTAAGCCAGCACTCTACTCATTGGAGACTCTTAGTCTTTCTTTTTATAGGCAATTGTAAGATTTTACCAATTCAGCTCGATTGTGATTTATGTCCACTTGACTTTTAAGGAACCCCTTTTCCTTTTCCTTCAACAAAACTGTCATGTCCACTCTATCGGGCCCCTCTCGGCTCGTGTCGAGGTACAGTTCGATATCTTGAAAGATATCCTGTCTTGCCAACTGAACACCCACTTGCTTGACTTGCTGCAGTACCTCTTTGGTTGTCGTAGCATTAAAGACATTGGCTGTTAAGTTGTGTAAAAAGGATGGACGGGTGATGTGAATGCCCAAGACACGAATAAGATTGACGTGAAGGGGTGTTTCTGGTGGTGTATTCTGTTGAGATAACTTAGAATCTATACAAGTCTTGCTCACTCTCTTACCCTCAACGATTCATTAGACATGTTCTTATTTTGTTATTGCAATAGAGAGAAGAAGAAAAGAAAAAAAAAAAAGAGGGGAAAAAAGGTTTTTTGATTTTTTCGTTACTTCATCTCCGAAAGTCACGGTTCCGGATAGAGATCATTGCTTATCCTGTTTAAAGTGGCATCAAATAATGCTTGTCAAAGATGAGCATTTATAAAACGGATGCAGATCATCAATCTTATGCTCCTCATTATTTGTAAACAAACATAAACAGGTAGTGATTGAAATTACTGCTCTTTTCCTTTCCTTCTTTGATCAAAGTGACTTTTAGATATTCAGCAATTCTTGTAAACCTTCATCGTTTTATTAAAAGCTTAAAGCGATTTCTTTTTGTATGTGTGCGTATGTGAGAGTACAAAACTCCTGCTAATAAGCGCACAAATTTATAAAATAAACAAAAACTCAAACCTTATAAGCATTGTCAAACTTAAGCACCAGTTACACTAGCACTATTGAAAGGGGCTAAGGTCAACGTTTTGTTCTCGATTGGAATGTGTAACCCTTCATTGCTAATACATAATTATTGACCGTATCAGATCCAAGCAAAGATTCCACGAGCAGCAGCTTTGACATTGATCATGTTGGGTTATACAAATTATTTAAACAAATATAAAAGGGGCTTCCTTCTTTTCCTTTTCTCATTTTTTTAATTCCGAAAAAATGATTTGCTATTCAACCAATGACCATTTAATTGAAAGTAAAAGTCAAGTAACAGAACAAAACTCCTTGTTCTTGAACTTTATACCCAACTTTCAGTTTAATAAAAAAAAGGATTCAAAGCAAACAACAGTCTATAGAGTCAATGGTGTCAATATCTTGAACAGGTAAAGAAACCATTCGAGTACATTCAATCCTATACCTTAACTTTCCATTACAGAAAAAACTTGGATACAAGAACTGTCATTGAGAGAATCCAAAGGCGCAAAGAAAACCACAATCATATAGAAAAGCGTCGCAGGAGTACAATGAATGGTATCATTCGAGACTTATCCAAAATCATCCCAGGTGTTTCTCCTCTAGAGCAAAAGATCAACAAAGCCAACGTATTAAAGCAAGCATTGGCTCATATTTTGGTAAACTCATCCCTTTCCGATCCCATCCCTCCCACACTGACCCTTCTCTCAGGATTTACAAGCTCAAAATAGAGCCATCAGGGAACAATTAGAATATCAGAGTGCAAAGCAGAAGGATGTGAACGTGTCACATCTTCCTCACATCTATCCCAATCCTGCATTACAACCTACACATCTCTACAAAAGCAGGTCACAACCTTTACCTTCAACGCATCCACTTACCTTTAAACCTTATTCATCACAACCTTACACGACCTTCATCCATCATTACAACCAATAAAATTTATTTTACACTCTTTTGTCGTATTTTATCCAATATTTAGTAAAATAAAATTTTTGTGTCCCTTCCTGTCTTTAAAAGGAGAATATGTTTTGGTTTGTGTTATGTTTTGAGATTGATTACATGACGAGTTCTTTCGACATACATACACATGCTCATCGAAGAAAAAAAAAGAAGTTTGATTTACCCTTTTAGGCATATTCTACCAAAAAAGGAAGACGCTCATGATCCATTCGATTTAGGTCTAAACGTTGCCAAAGACGACTGTCGCTGTTTACATTCCATTCTTCATCAGGTTCTATCCTTTTGTCTTTCTCATTGAGAATTGTCTATAGTGAGCCTGTGGTTAAAGTGTGCAACAAGGGGGAGTGATGATGATATAATTGTAACTTTTGAGCTTTGTTCAATTTGAAAAGTGCACATCCAATGAAGGGGTTACTTGGCCGGATTGGTTGGTCTCAAATCCTTGGGCTTGATGGAATATAAAGCAGATGTTGATCTCCGAATGGGATACTGATGGTTGTGCCTTACAGTAAAGGTGATAGGATGTTTTAGATGTCGTAAAGCACAAGTATTGTTTCGTTCGTGTTCATTGTCCTCTCTTTCATTTATATCATCATACGTGCTGTCTTCTTCTTTCCCCTAACTGGGTTAATGTCATGTCCTTTTTCTGCCAAATATCACCAGTCTAAACACTATTGCTGCATAATATTCTTCAGCAGATTCTTTCAACAGCCATCATGCATGGATAGTTATTCTTGTACACTTGCTTGTGTATTCCTTCTAACTTGATGTAGTAATGAATACATGCTTTCTATAACTTATGCCAGCTTTCTCAACTAAGTTTTGTCTTGTTTTGCTCTATTCATATCTATCCATCGTTCTTTTCCATCTTTTTCAACATGTTTCTGTCCCAAGAAGAAAGCAAAGTGAAACTGACAGGTACAAAGATGCTATCCGAGATGTTTCTTTTGGTGGAAAAGGTTCTTTTGTTGTTTTTATAGTAATCAACCCAAAAGGATTATAATGTTCGAATGCTTAATTCTTTATAAAAAAGAAGAGAATAAAAAAGCAGTGTAACGGAAATGCTGCTCAACCTATTTTATTTATAACTCTGAGCACAAAAGCTTTGTGCGGGTTATTTTTATTCGTACAACAAAGAACGTACTTGAATGTTTACGCGTGTACTACTCCCTTTAGGGGGGGGTCAGTCTTCGGTGAATATCCTGTTTACCTAATAGAGATATTCAGTAAGCGGAGAAAATGAAAGACCTCTTTATTTGGGTCAGAAAAGACTTGCTCAAAAGTAGAACAATATCTATACACATCGAAGTCATGAAGGGGGTCTTCTTTATTTGGTGGTGATCATTGTTACACATTTGCCTTTCCAGAATTTCCTTATTTGTTCCCTCTCCCCTCCCTCTCTCTCTCTCTCTCTCTCTCTCTCTCTCTCTCTCCCTTTCCTTTGCATTTCATTTCATCTTTGCAATCAGTCATAATTACAAAATGAAACAAGAAATGAAAAAAGAAAGGTCAAAAAGGCAATTGCTGGTATGACAGTATTCTTAATTACTTGTCAGAGTTCATTCTAAATCTAATTCCAACTAATGATTGAACAACAGCACGAAAGGGATCGTTAGTCTTTCAAGTATGTTTATAAAGCATAACCAGTCAGTTGTAAGTCTTTATTTAATAGCGGCAACAAGTTGGATACAGAGCAATAATGATTTTCATACTTGTTGACAATCACAATTAATCTTAATCTACTTTATAGAAATCTCTTTGAAGAATCGTCACAACAATCATAAACATGAAAAAGAAACAAAGTCAAAAGAAAAGAATCATGTTAAAGCTTTATCACATTTTTATTTAAAATATAAAAGTTGCAATGAAAAAAATAAAATAAAAGCTGCAGTGAAAAAAAAAATAAAAAGTTTATTAAAAAAAAATTAAAAAGAAAAAGACCAAAGACAAGACACTCAGTTACGACATTGTTAGCCATACTTTCAAAACCATAAAAGATATGTTTCCAGATACCGCCACGTGGAGGCCATGTCGAATAGGTACCCTTCTGCCTTCTTTTTTTTTCATGCAGGGAGAAGCAGCCAGCGATGGGGATATTTGCGACCTATTGTAAACCTACGCTACCAGAACTCTCCTGTTCACAAGGGTTAGCTTATAGAAGTCTCTGGAAAGCGAACCCGTTGAGACACCCCGTCCTTAAGGACATCCCAAGCAGCCAGTTACGATCCTATCCTACAGTAATGCATCATGTGACATTTGCGGAAAGAACCACGCGATCAGGTCGCCCGACCAACTGTGATGTCGTGGAAGGACGTTCACCTACGACCGGCGAACCCGAGGGAACCCGAGAAGAGGCTGATCTGATCACCCATCGAACACACGACTACCAGTCCAGCTAGGATCATCGTGCACAACCGGAGAACCCACGAAAGCTATAATACAACTTAAACACTCAGCCCAGACTCCAGACTCCAGACCCCAGACCCTACCCCCAGATCCTATCCCCAGACCCTATCCCCAGACCCTATACCCCAGACACCCATTACCCATTACCCATTACCCATTACCAATCACCAATCACCAAGCATCAAGCACCAAGCATCAAGCACCAAGCATCAAGCACCAAGCATCAAGCACCAAGCACTGAATAATGAACGGCAAGCAACAGACACCAAATTCCAAATAATAAACAAGAGTAATAAACCAAGAAGCAATAGCAATGAACCAATGAACCAACGAATAACAAACAAGAACAAGTTGTAGAAAGTTAAGAGCAGAAGACCAAAAGACAATGGATAGCAAAAGTATGAATGAAGAAAAAAAAAGAGGAATGATACGGTACCTTTTATACTTTTCTTTTTGTATTTACCTCTTATCAAATCGTTGCATTCTGTGACTGAATGAGAAGTTTTGAGGTAAATATTATCAATTCCAACTTTAGTATAGCACATACCATCAAAATCAGGTGGTATTCTTGTTGTTTTTTTTTACCTAACCTCACCTTATCAAGCCAATTGATATCTTTAGCTTGTCAATTTACTTCTGAAAGAAAGGAAAGAGAATAGAATAAGGCATGGTTTCATTTAATAGAATAATTAATAAAGAAAGGTAGCAAACGAATAAAAACTAATAGCAGCGTAGCGTTCTTTATATCGTAAAAACCGTACCAAGCTTATATTTTATTGCATTTTTGTTTTTGTTTTGTTTTACGTTTTGCGTTGCTTTACGTTTTGCGTTGTTTTTACATCGCATCCTTTTTTCGATTGCCTATCCAAATACAAACCATATAATATATTCCAAAAAGAAAATAAAAGAGTAAAAGAACGTGAAGTTTGAAAGAGAACCATCAAGCAAAACTTAAACAAATGTCAATTAATTGTAACAAAACAATATACAAAAGAGAAGAGTGGTAGATGCTTTATAAAAGTAAACAACTGATACAAGATACAGATTGTATCCTTTTATGCCTAAATAAATACTATAGATGCTCTACCTTCTATCTATTACAATTTTCAAAAAATGAAAAAACAAAAAACATAGAATTTAGGAATGTTTAAAAATAAGCCAAATTTGACTAGTTTACTATAATTTATAACAAAAATTGACATGACTTGTCCTTTCAACATTCTCCAAAACCCAGCTTTGTGCTGACATGTATTCTACTTTGTATTGCACCTTTCTTCATGACTTTTATGGCTACTTTAATACAACATGAATTGTGAACAACGGTATCGTGCTTATAGGGTTTACTATTGAGATTGAAAATATATTCTCATGCAACATATGATAACACGTAATACTATAAAACAAGTTTTGACAAGTTTGTTCTAATCTGGCTTCAAAATGTGTGGATTATTATGTTTCATAAAATCATTATTTTTATGCTTACCCTTTGTTTATTTATCAACAAAACGACTGTGTAAAGGAAAAAAAAAAGAACCATTAATTTCAAAAACTGTTTAGACATTCAAACTAGCAATAGTAATCGGTTAACTTTGCTCAATTGCATGTTATCATTTTAAGCTATTATCATAACAGGATATAAACTATAACTGACGGAAGAAGATACCAAAAAAGAAAAACGGTTACCACAAAAACAAATTAATCCTTTTTAAGCCCTAAGTTTTACAAATAAACACATGGCTTTAAGGAGTAGTTTAATTTATTGAGTTTTGCTGATAAGCGTTTTTTTTTTGTTAAGAAAAGTAAAAGTGATATTTTTTTATATATTTTTTTTATCAAAAATAATGGTCGGATAAAACTAGTGCTTGTCCTATAAGAAATAAAGATTTGGGAAAAAGTATCTACTTTTAAAAGATAGCATCGGCGGGAAAAAAAAAAAAAAAAAAAAAAAAAAAAGAGGATTTGCAAGCATAATAAAGTCAGTCATGAGGCTCCAATGTTTTAGCAACGGTTCAATGAATAAAGAATCCAAGATTATTAAGTATGGATGCGATAAAATGTTATTATTTGAACTTGAGTACGTGTATATCTATTATATATGTTTTAGTATTCTAGTATTGAAAAAAATAAAGTATTCTCTTCATTTTCTTGTAATTTTTTTTCCCAGTCATTTTTATATGCTTTGCTTATTCAAAAGTATGTTCAAATAACCAATAAGGAATACCCTTGTGAATGGCAAAAAGTTGTAAAAAAAAAGTTCAAGAAAGTTACCGAGTTTCTGATGCCAAGCAAAAACGTGAAATTAAAGATGGGAATCAAAAGAGACTTGACATCTAGTATATGGTCACTCTGTTCTCCACTATACAACCAGTTCTGTATAGTGTTGTTATAGCTTAAGTGGTGCTTTTTCATCTTTCCTTTTGTTTTTGTGAGGTTTTTTTTTGGGTTAAAGGTACAAGGCTAATAATTCGGGTTAGTATTATTCCGATACACTCTAGCCAATCATATACCAGAATGACCATCTATCGCTGTAATTGCATTTTTTCATCCATGATCATACTATTATACAAGGTACTCTAAATAATACTGTAGTATACGACCCTATAGGCTGTCAGACTGAAGAGTGCTATGAGTTACTCTAGCTGTTAAATACTATGTTGTATGGCATATGTTATGGTGTGCATATAGGAAGGAGCTACAACCAATCCCATCTCTATAGCAGGGCTTCCATTTTAATTTTTATTTCTTTTCTGTTTATAATTCACAGCAACCTCAAAAGCAGTTTAACATTAATAAAACAAATGGCCAACTGTAACAGAGCAACTGAAGGAAAAAGAAGGATATGCACAACAAAATATGGTTTAACTTAGTAATTAGAAGAGCAACGAAAAAAAAAAAAAAAAAAAAAAAAAAAAGAAAGAGGAATAATTAACAAAGCTGTTTGACCACACTCTAAAGTTAGGACACTCTCTACATAATAGTTTCACAATAGACAGTCTAAGCAGAAGCAATAATAACAGTACCAATAGTAGTAGTAGAAAGAGGAGAGAAAAAAGAAAAGCCGGACAAGTATTCATCACTACAAACCTTATTGTAACCCTATGATGACTTTTTTTTATTTTTGCTTCAGTTGTGATATTGTATAGGATATATGACCTATGCTAGTAGATATATGGAATAATATACATGTACATACATAAAAAGAAAAAAAAAAGAAAACAAAAGAAACAGCAATGATTATAGACAATGGAAGACAAGTAATGGATCTAAAGAGGAAATAAGGTCATAGCAACATCAATTCTTTATCTATCGAAACAAAAACAAAAGCAATAGCTAAAGAAAGGTCTATAAGAGAAGTGTATCTGGTAGTTGACTATGCAACAATGGATAGTGATACTCAAGAGATGAATATGTGTAGAATAGGGTCAAGTCGAGGTAAGTGACACAAGATGATAAAAATGGGAAAAGACAGCTGCAAGTGTTTGGTTATTGTATGTACATGGCTTGATACAAGACGATGCTTTAAACAAATGATCCATCAATAAATAAATAAAAGAGAAGGAAAGAGGAAGGGAAAGAGAGAAAGGGACTTTGTGTCTACCTGATTACCTTTGATGCTGAGATGATGGAGTTGCACAAAGATGGCTTAGTAATATGTCTGTATTTGCTCCTTTTTCCTTTTTCTTTTCTCTCTTTTTTCTTCTTCTTTACCTTTCGTGTTTATCCCGTGTCTTTTTACACAAGCAAAAAGCTTACTTTACAGCCAAAGACATAAACAGTCAAGTGTAGTCATAGACATCTCTAAAGGATCTTTTCTCTAATAATCTATCAACAGTTGAAAATAAGCAAACAATCGACGAAAGCAAACCTATGAAGGATGTTACCAGACCTATTCTTCCTATACGAAAAGCAATGGAGAGCAGCTCAACAAGCAGACTAGAAACTACACATGAACCAAAGATAGGGAGTTAAAGAAAAATAACAAAAAGGAGAAGGAAGGGAAAAAAAAAAGAAGAGCGATAGAAAAGCCTTAGTTTAGGAATACAGACACTTGTCTACTGAAATCACCATATAATTTGAAGAAAACAAAAAGTAAGGAATAGAGATAGAAATATAAGTATAGAGAACAGAGAGATAGCAGTGATCAACACTTTAAGTATAATGTAACCTTAGTCAATAGAAATAAGAAATGTGATAATGATCAATAGAAAGGAGATAGTATGGGATGGATAACGCTACGAAGAAGAAGAAGACGAAAAAGATGATAAAAGTATGTACTATATCATTATAAACAAAGTAATAGTCATGGATCATAGGTAGAATTCTGTATGCTTTTGAATCCAAGTAGAGTAAAGGACAAACTATCGAAGCAAGAGAGAGCAGAGACAAGAAAACAAGAGCAAGAAGACAGCAAAGGAATAGTTTATTTAGAAGAAAGGGGAGAGAGAGAGAGAGAGAGAGAGAGAGGACTGTGCTTGTGAGAGTGGTTGTGTGATAGATCAACCATGGGTATATATATATATATATATATGTGTGTGTGTATGTATGGATCTAGTCAAGACCTACTTGCTATGACAATATTATGAAAGTAGGAGAGATACAAGACTATGAGTACCTGATTTCACCATGACAACCAGCTACTTACAAGTCACCATCAATGTTGATCATCCAATAGCAAGTTTACATGACAAGATAGGTACGATACAGTAATAGACAACAATCATCGTGTAGAGCTTATCCTCTATTGCCTATGATGACCATAACGATGCTGTACATGCTTATTATTCATATATATCAAACAAGGTAAGAAGTAATGGAACAAGTAATAGGACAGTGAGATCAGTCACTATGAGACTGTTCAGTGACAACCTTAAGGTCCTATACTTGATCAATCTATATCTTTTTTAATAAATCCCCCATTTACAAAGACATTCCTTGTATTATTTCTCTATGCTATCTCTATATGCGGCTTAGTTGCTTTTCATGTACACAAAAGACTGTTTGAGTGGAGTTTTTATAAGATGCTGTAAAGCTTTATGACTAGTGAACCAAGTATTCCGATGTAAACTAATTAGTCTATAAGAAAAAGTAAAAACACAAACAAAGCCTTGTTCTCTATTCTATTCTATTCTATTATGGTATAGTGACTACAGAATATGAAGAAAAGGGTCTTTATGAATTAAAGAATAATTAAGAAAAGAGGGAAAAAAAATGAGCAAGAGGAAAATAAGAATACCCATAAATGGAAACAAGGTCAAGTACGGTCATGGATAAACGAATGTCCGATAAGGTCAATATCATTCACGTGATCTTATCTGTCATTGACGGACAATGAAATCAACTAAGGTACATTGTTGTCGATCCCTATTTCTTTGCTCTCTCTTTTTCTTCTTTCCTTTCTTCTTGTTCTTTTCTCTTTTACTTATCATCAAAGGGCTTGGTTATGCTTAGTCAACTCCAAAGTACAAGATTCTCAACTACTTCTTTTGCCACTTTTGGGATCTATGGATTCTAATGAAGTCTACAAATCTTTCAAGTAATCATAACAGCATTATGACTTTGGTCAACTTGACAACTTTTATTTTAGATACCTTCGGTCCGTATTGACTGTATATTCTATTCTCAATAAAAAGAAAGAAAGAAAGTCATTGCTTCAGTCGAATGTGAAGATTAGGTTAATTCTCGAAATGTGTTTAGATCTGTAACTAACTGCACCTGTAAAAAGTCAATAAAATTTGATCCACTGTGTTATAACCTTATGTCGATAGGAATTGAATGAGCTCAAATTGGGTTTATATGTGTCAAGTACCAATGATATGGACACTATGCTCATAAAAGAGTAAGAAGTACAAGAAGTTGACAATCACTGTTGTACTATTGTGTCATTGATTCATGGCGTATGACATGGATACAGAAGGTATTGTGGTTTATATGCAATAGCATTTTTATAATGACATTCATAGTAATAGATAGATTATAGAAAGACAATGTGTTTCAAATGGATACATATTAAGGTATGAGCAATGATAAATAATTATAATTTTTTATTAACAAAACTAATCTATGACAAGATTAGTTTTCAGGGTATCTAAAGGAATGGAATGGATGGAAGCTATTGGTAGCGGCAACCACGCTTAAAACATCTGCGCTTCTTCACCAAGCAAGCACCAGAACCTTCTTCTTTTTCTTCCTCCTCATCTTCTCTTTGCTTGCGCTTCTTGCTTCCTTGCGCCTCCTTCTCTTTCTTTTCTTCTTCTTGCTTGCGCTTCTTCTTTTCTTCAAGCAGGCGCGCTCCTTCATCCAGCCTTCTTGCCAACGCCTGCTTTTCCTCCTTGCTCATCCTTTGTGGCTTAGGACGAAGCAAGTACTCCAACCGATCCACCTCATCCACACACTTGTTCTTGAATCTATGAATACAAACAGGTAGTGGTAAGATAATTTTATTAACGTTTATACACCAAAAGTTAAACTTACCGGTTGCTTAGGGCGATCAAACGCAAAGAAACTGTGTCCTTGACACAACCGCCATCCAATTCACTGACCATAGGACGGCTGTTGAAGCCATCCAACTTTTTCTTTGTTATTCGCAGTACTTCATTAACTGCTTGTAGCTTGCAGAATAATTTTTTTGTCATGTTTGTAGAATAATATTTTTTGATAGATAAAGATTTCATCACTTTATAGGCTTGTGTTATTTGTTTGCGCGATTATATATAAACAAAAAAAAATTTTTTACACAAGCTTTTTAATACTTCACTTTATGGCTAAAAATTACTACTAAGCACCAAATAGTAGTATTAAACGTAATGTTTTATTTTATTATCAATAAAATTATATTGTATACATTACATATTTTGCTTCATTATTGTAAAATGTAAAAAAAAAATATCATCATTCTCACACTATTTAAATCGCCGATGAATAAAAGTAGCTTTGTCTAACTTCAAAATGATTTTGATAAAGCAGTTTTGGCGTAGTTACAAATTGGCTGCAAAAATGAAAAAATATAAAAAGAGCGATTTTCTTTGCTTTCCTTTTATCCTTGTACATTTATTATGATCTTTTTTGCCTTGCTTTTTGCAATTGTTCTCGTCCTTTCTGCAGTTTGCGCAGCTTCTTTTTTTGTTCTTGCTGGGGAAGAAACTGCCCGTGGTGTTGTCGGTGCTTTGGTTGTGCCTGTCCCTGTTCCTGCTGCTCTTTTCGCCGTTGCTGCTGGTCACGCGGTGGACCAAGTCGTGCCTGTGTGGACGGATCTGGATGATGCGGCTCATCCAGTGAATGATGATCAAGTCGTGCCCACTCTGTTTCAACAACAGGTGGGCTACAATGATGACCAAGTGGTTCCGCTCTGGTTTCAACAACCAGAGTTGCCGTCGGAATCAGATGAAGAAGATCAGGCTGTGCCTGATTTTGTATAAATAAAAAAAAATCTTTACCTCATTTATTGTCTTTGTTTCTTGTTTTTTATGTTTATTGATATTAATGACAAGCCTAGTCATTCATGGTTACTTCGCGTTTATTTACTTAAAATGACGCAACAGTCTGGGGTCACGAGCGCAACAAAAGATAGAAGTCAGACAAATTAAGCCTAGTGGTTCATGACATACCATCACCTTTGGCAGTCTCATGATTGATAAAGCGACATAAGCAACCTAAACAAACTATGGACACCAATAGTTTTGATTATGAATCACTATAGTCTTACAAGTAGCTCAATGCAACTTACTGAACGCATTTAGTATAATTGTAGTTTAAATTATGAAACTTCTGCCAAAATCAGTCTAATTTATTGTGAGTGACGAGGTTCCATTGCTAATTATTATTTAATTTAAAAAAATATTACGATATGAAGGTATGGTACTAATACAAAGAGCATATAGAATCTTATGATCGACTATACAACAGCAATGATCAAGCTCATATTATGATGAATAGGTATGTTTTTGATTATTAATGCATAGCATGACTTTGCTGTTCAGCTTATACTTTGCACATCTATATAAACTACCAATATTAAGCATACACAATCCAAAGTTCAACTGTATTTATTATAGTCAATCATGACTTTTAATTCGTATCCTCACAACATCGCATGTTTCATTTTGCTACTATTCATTCCATACACCGAACAAAGCATATTGAAAGATCATGCTTATTTTTTTTCTTCATCAGTTATAAAACATTATGTCATTGTAGTCGTAGGATATTTCCTTTATTAACAAACACCAAAAGCAATCATCCCCATCAACCATATGATCAACAGTAAAGAATATGTAGTAAAGTAATAAATTTATTTCTTTTGTAATTTGTTCATTTGGTTTCTTACCAGAATTCCAACATACTCTCATTGACAACATGATAATACCTTTCTATATTTACATGATTTTTAGAATATTGACTGGAGGTTATTTGCAGCCATGTCGACAAATTTCAGGGAATGTCAAAAACATACAGGACGATACTACTATTCATTACCCCATGAGCTCCTCTTCCAATCATCTTTGTTGCCAAACAGTCTTGTTTCATACTTGACCAATACTATAGCTCAACCTATTTCAAGGAATGTGATAATAACAAACATAGCAAACAAGATACAAATCAATTGTAGCTAGATTTGTCACCAAGCGATAAAATAACAGCAAAAAAGAACAATGAGAGATGATATGATCATAAAGTATCTCTTGATGCTTCTTCATATTCAATTCCATACAAAAGAATGAGTAGATAAAGGACAAGGTAAGTCTCTTTGATTTGATATCATCTGGACAAAAGTCATCATTTTATTCCATTCCTTCTTCTTTATTGTACTTGACTGTGATCATGCTATGGAAGATAAAAAAAAAACGTTGATTACTTCTAGTAATGATGTGACATATGAAATGCATTTGACTTACATTTCATAAAAGACTGTAGCATCATCTTTATGCAATACTGAATCCTAGGTTATTAGTTCTGGCTAAATAGAACAATATTATGCTTTTCGGAAGCATTGTGTTTCTAAATCTTTTCATATGCTTCCTTGTCAACTGAAAGTGATGACTAGGTCAAAGTAGAATGATCATGTAAAGCCCTAGGACTTGTACTTCATTGGTTCTATAGACGAATTGACTAATTTAGTAGGACAACAGGTTTTATCACGTAATTACTTACAGATTATGTTTCAATATTATGACGATGGAGAGTAAGAAAAGACTGAAGATGTCGGTTTCTTTTAGATTTTGACTGATGAATGATACAATAAAACCATGAAGAGTGAGAGAAAGAAGGATTCCCATGGTCAAAAATGTAACAAACAGACGATTTTGCAGGAATTGTCTTTGTTAATTTCTCATCATCGCGTCATACCAACGCAGAGTAAACTTTGATAAGAGCAAAAAATGTATAAAAAGGAACCAGATTCGATGTCTTTTTTCTTTCTTTCTTTATCAATCACAACAACACAGTAGATCAGCATCATAGTAAATCAGCATCATAGTAGATCAGCACCATAGTAGATCAGCAACACTGAGAGAGTTACCAGTTCAGCAGGGGTTCTTCGATTTATTGCTTTACGCTTTATCTGATTCTCCCCTTTTTGGAAAAAGAACGTAGAAGGGCACCTATTCGACATGGCCTCCACGTGGCGGTGCCTGGAAACATGTCTTTACTATAAAGGCATGGCTAACAATGTCGACTTTAGTACTTGTACTTTTATATATATCCTATGTAATAAAATCATTCTTTGTCCTTTTTCTTTTCTCTCTCTCTCTCCTTGTATCTTTCTCTGCTTCTCATGTTACTTACATTGTCTACTATATTCTTTGGCTTCTTTTATGTCTTCAAACAAGTCCATTAGCTTCATGTATAGCAATCATCATCCTTAGCGTACAAAGGAAGAAAGCTGAAATAGCTTTGTATAGTAACATGGCTTCTTTGTCTTATATCTGCAAGCCAAGGCTTTAATACTATGTAAACAATGAGACAAAGTACCATCCACGTACCCATTAAAGCCTGGAACCTATTACCTTTTACATGTAATATGATCATAACAGTTGGTCTAAAGTGCACTTTGCTATTCTTTCTTGGTTGAGCTTTCATTGTTCATTCACCATTACTCCATTTTTCATTCATTATTCGTTCATAATTCATTCATTATTTGCTTATTACTTTCTATAACAGTAATGTTGTCATCAGAGAGAGAGGGAGAGAGAGAGGATGTTCTTGTGAGCGTACAAAAAAGAATACCAAACAATATTCTGTACTGATAAACGGCAAGCATTCAAATAAACCATAAAAGAAACTCTCTTGGCCACTTAGAGGCATTAGTAAAGTAACAGTATATGCTGTCAGATTGACTTACATCATGTAGTTCATTTCTTTCTAGATTGACCCTTCTGCTTAATTTTTTCCTTCACATGAAGTAGATCTGGACGACATTAGGTCAAGCAATTCCACTTTGCAATACAAAAGTATGTATATGACAAGTACTTACGAAGCGAATAGAAAAGAAAGAGAAAGAGAAAGGAAAGAAGAAAAAAGAGAGAACAAAGAAATAGGGATCGACAACAATGTACCTTAGTTGATTTCATTGTCCGTCAATGACAGATAAGATCACGTGAATGATATTGACCTTATCGGACATTCGTTTATCCATGACCGTACTTGACCTTGTTTCCATTTATGGGTATTCTTATTTTCCTCTTGCTCATTTTTTTTCCCTCTTTTCTTAATTATTCTTTAATTCATAAAGACCCTTTTCTTCATATTCTGTAGTCACTATACCATAATAGAATAGAATAGAATAGAGAACAAGGCTTTGTTTGTGTTTTTACTTTTTCTTATAGACTAATTAGTTTACATCGGAATACTTGGTTCGCTAGTCATAAAGCTTTACAGCATCTTATAAAAACTCCACTCAAACAGTCTTTTGTGTACATGAAAAGCAACTAAGCCGCATATAGAGATAGCATAGAGAAATAATACAAGGAATGTCTTTGTAAATGGGGGATTTATTAAAAAAGATATAGATTGATCAAGTATAGGACCTTAAGGTTGTCACTGAACAGTCTCATAGTGACTGATCTCACTGTCCTATTACTTGTTCCATTACTTCTTACCTTGTTTGATATATATGAATAATAAGCATGTACAGCATCGTTATGGTCATCATAGGCAATAGAGGATAAGCTCTACACGATGATTGTTGTCTATTACTGTATCGTACCTATCTTGTCATGTAAACTTGCTATTGGATGATCAACATTGATGGTGACTTGTAAGTAGCTGGTTGTCATGGTGAAATCAGGTACTCATAGTCTTGTATCTCTCCTACTTTCATAATATTGTCATAGCAAGTAGGTCTTGACTAGATCCATACATACACACACACATATATATATATATATATATACCCATGGTTGATCTATCACACAACCACTCTCACAAGCACAGTCCTCTCTCTCTCTCTCTCTCTCTCTCTCCCCTTTCTTCTAAATAAACTATTCCTTTGCTGTCTTCTTGCTCTTGTTTTCTTGTCTCTGCTCTCTCTTGCTTCGATAGTTTGTCCTTTACTCTACTTGGATTCAAAAGCATACAGAATTCTACCTATGATCCATGACTATTACTTTGTTTATAATGATATAGTACATACTTTTATCATCTTTTTCGTCTTCTTCTTCTTCGTAGCGTTATCCATCCCATACTATCTCCTTTCTATTGATCATTATCACATTTCTTATTTCTATTGACTAAGATTGCATTATGCTTAAAGTGTTGACCACTGCTATCTCTTTGTTCTCTATACTTCTATTTCTATTTCTACTTCTTGCTTTTTGTTTACTTCAAATTATATGGTGATTTCAGTAGACAAGTGTCTGTATTCCTAAACTAAGGCTTTTCTATCGCTCTTCTTTTTTTTTTTTCCCTTCCTTCTCCTTTTTGTTATTTTTCTTTAACTCCCTATCTTTGGTTCATGTGTAGTTTCTAGTCTGCTTGTTGAGCTGCTCTCCATTGCTTTTCGTATAGGAAGAATAGGTCTGGTAACATCCTTCATAGGTTTGCTTTCGTCGATTGTTTGCTTATTTTCAACTGTTGATAGATTATTAGAGAAAAGATCCTTTAGAAATGTCTATGACTACACTTGACTGTTTATGTCTTTGGCTGTAAAGTAAGCTTTTTGCTTGTGTAAAAAGACACGGGATAAACACGAAAGGTAAAGAAGAAGAAGAAAAAGAGAAAAGAAAAAGGAAAAAAGAGCAAATACAGACGTATTACTAAGCCATCTTTGTGCAACTCCATCATCTCAACATCAAAGGTAATCAGGTAGACACAAAGTCCCTTTCTTTCTTTCCCTTCCTCTTTCCTTCTCTTTTATTTATTTATTGATGGATCATTTGTTTAAAGCATCGTCTTGTATCAAGCCATGTACATACAATAACCAAACACTGGCAGCTGTCTTTTCCCATTTTTATCATCGTGTGTCACTTACCTCGACTTGATCCTATTCTACACATATTCATCTCTTGAGTATCACTATCCATTGTTGCATAGTCAACTACCAGATACACTTCTCTTATAGACCTTCCTTTAGCTATTACTTTTGTTTTTGTTTCGATAGATAAAGAATTGATGTTGCTATGATCTTATTTCCTCTTTAGATCCATTACTTGTCTTCCATTGTCTATAATCATTGCTGTTTCTTTTGTTTTCTTTTTTTTTTCTTTTTATGTATGTACATGTATATTATTCCATATATCTACTAGCATAGGTCATATATCCTATACAATATCACAACTGAAGCAAAAATAAAAAAAAGTCATCATAGGGTTACAATAAGGTTTGTAGTGATGAATACTTGTCCGGCTTTTCTTTTTTCTCTCCTCTTTCTACTACTACTATTGGTACTGTTATTATTGCTTCTGCTTAGACTGTCTATTGTGAAACTATTATGTAGAGAGTGTCCTAACTTTAGAGTGTGGTCAAACAGCTTTGTTAATTATTCCTCTTTCTTTTTTTTTTTTTTTTTTTGTTGCTCTTCTAATTACTAAGTTAAACCATATTTTGTTGTGCATATCCTTCTTTTTCCTTCAGTCGCTCTGTTACAGTTGGCCATTTGTTTTATTAATGTTAAACTGCTTTTGAGGTTGCTGTGAATTATAAACAGAAAAGAAATAAAAATTAAAATGGAAGCCCTGCTATAGAGATGGGATTGGTTGTAGCTCCTTCCTATATGCACACCATAACATATGCCATACAACATAGTATTTAACAGCTAGAGTAACTCATAGCACTCTTCAGTCTGACAGCCTATAGGGTCGTATACTACAGTATTATTTAGAGTACCTTGTATAATAGTATGATCATTGATGAAAAAATGCAATTACAGCGATAGATGGTCATTCTGGTATATGATTGGCTAGAGTGTATCGGAATAATACTAACCCGAATTATTAGCCTTGTACCTTTAACCCAAAAAAAAACCTCACAAAAACAAAAGGAAAGATGAAAAAGCACCACTTAAGCTATAACAACACTATACAGAACTGGTTGTATAGTGGAGAACAGAGTGACCATATACTAGATGTCAAGTCTCTTTTGATTCCCATCTTTAATTTCACGTTTTTGCTTGGCATCAGAAACTCGGTAACTTTCTTGAACTTTTTTTTTACAACTTTTTGCCATTCACAAGGGTATTCCTTATTGGTTATTTGAACATACTTTTGAATAAGCAAAGCATATAAAAATGACTGGGAAAAAAAATTACAAGAAAATGAAGAGAATACTTTATTTTTTTCAATACTAGAATACTAAAACATATATAATAGATATACACGTACTCAAGTTCAAATAATAACATTTTATCGCATCCATACTTAATAATCTTGGATTCTTTATTCATTGAACCGTTGCTAAAACATTGGAGTCTCATGACTGACTTTATTATGCTTGCAAATCCTCTTTTTTTTTTTTTTTTTTTTTTCCCGCCGATGCTATCTTTTAAAAGTAGATACTTTTTCCCAAATCTTTATTTCTTATAGGACAAGCACTAGTTTTATCCGACCATTATTTTTGATAAAAAAAATATATAAAAAAATATCACTTTTACTTTTCTTAACAAAAAAAAAACGCTTATCAGCAAAACTCAATAAATTAAACTACTCCTTAAAGCCATGTGTTTATTTGTAAAACTTAGGGCTTAAAAAGGATTAATTTGTTTTTGTGGTAACCGTTTTTCTTTTTTGGTATCTTCTTCCGTCAGTTATAGTTTATATCCTGTTATGATAATAGCTTAAAATGATAACATGCAATTGAGCAAAGTTAACCGATTACTATTGCTAGTTTGAATGTCTAAACAGTTTTTGAAATTAATGGTTCTTTTTTTTTTCCTTTACACAGTCGTTTTGTTGATAAATAAACAAAGGGTAAGCATAAAAATAATGATTTTATGAAACATAATAATCCACACATTTTGAAGCCAGATTAGAACAAACTTGTCAAAACTTGTTTTATAGTATTACGTGTTATCATATGTTGCATGAGAATATATTTTCAATCTCAATAGTAAACCCTATAAGCACGATACCGTTGTTCACAATTCATGTTGTATTAAAGTAGCCATAAAAGTCATGAAGAAAGGTGCAATACAAAGTAGAATACATGTCAGCACAAAGCTGGGTTTTGGAGAATGTTGAAAGGACAAGTCATGTCAATTTTTGTTATAAATTATAGTAAACTAGTCAAATTTGGCTTATTTTTAAACATTCCTAAATTCTATGTTTTTTGTTTTTTCATTTTTTGAAAATTGTAATAGATAGAAGGTAGAGCATCTATAGTATTTATTTAGGCATAAAAGGATACAATCTGTATCTTGTATCAGTTGTTTACTTTTATAAAGCATCTACCACTCTTCTCTTTTGTATATTGTTTTGTTACAATTAATTGACATTTGTTTAAGTTTTGCTTGATGGTTCTCTTTCAAACTTCACGTTCTTTTACTCTTTTATTTTCTTTTTGGAATATATTATATGGTTTGTATTTGGATAGGCAATCGAAAAAAGGATGCGATGTAAAAACAACGCAAAACGTAAAGCAACGCAAAACGTAAAACAAAACAAAAACAAAAATGCAATAAAATATAAGCTTGGTACGGTTTTTACGATATAAAGAACGCTACGCTGCTATTAGTTTTTATTCGTTTGCTACCTTTCTTTATTAATTATTCTATTAAATGAAACCATGCCTTATTCTATTCTCTTTCCTTTCTTTCAGAAGTAAATTGACAAGCTAAAGATATCAATTGGCTTGATAAGGTGAGGTTAGGTAAAAAAAAAAACAACAAGAATACCACCTGATTTTGATGGTATGTGCTATACTAAAGTTGGAATTGATAATATTTACCTCAAAACTTCTCATTCAGTCACAGAATGCAACGATTTGATAAGAGGTAAATACAAAAAGAAAAGTATAAAAGGTACCGTATCATTCCTCTTTTTTTTTCTTCATTCATACTTTTGCTATCCATTGTCTTTTGGTCTTCTGCTCTTAACTTTCTACAACTTGTTCTTGTTTGTTATTCGTTGGTTCATTGGTTCATTGCTATTGCTTCTTGGTTTATTACTCTTGTTTATTATTTGGAATTTGGTGTTTGATGCTTGGTGCTTGGTGCTTGGTGCTTGGTGATTGGTAATGGGTAATGGGTAATGGGTAATGGGTGTCTGGGGTATAGGGTCTGGGTATAGGGTCTGGGGATAGGATCTGGGGGTAGGGTCTGGGGTCTGGAGTCTGGAGTCTGGGCTGAGTGTTTAAGTTGTATTATAGCTTTCGTGGGTTCTCCGGTTGTGCACGATGATCCTAGCTGGACTGGTAGTCGTGTGTTCGATGGGTGATCAGATCAGCCTCTTCTCGGGTTCCCTCGGGTTCGCCGGTCGTAGGTGAACGTCCTTCCACGACATCACAGTTGGTCGGGCGACCTGATCGCGTGGTTCTTTCCGCAAATGTCACATGATGCATTACTGTAGGATAGGATCGTAACTGGCTGCTTGGGATGTCCTTAAGGACGGGGTGTCTCAACGGGTTCGCTTTCCAGAGACTTCTATAAGCTAACCCTTGTGAACAGGAGAGTTCTGGTAGCGTAGGTTTACAATAGGTCGCAAATATCCCCATCGCTGGCTGCTTCTCCCTGCATGAAAAAAAAAGAAGGCAGAAGGGTACCTATTCGACATGGCCTCCACGTGGCGGTATCTGGAAACATATCTTTTATGGTTTTGAAAGTATGGCTAACAATGTCGTAACTGAGTGTCTTGTCTTTGGTCTTTTTCTTTTTAATTTTTTTTTAATAAACTTTTTATTTTTTTTTTCACTGCAGCTTTTATTTTATTTTTTTCATTGCAACTTTTATATTTTAAATAAAAATGTGATAAAGCTTTAACATGATTCTTTTCTTTTGACTTTGTTTCTTTTTCATGTTTATGATTGTTGTGACGATTCTTCAAAGAGATTTCTATAAAGTAGATTAAGATTAATTGTGATTGTCAACAAGTATGAAAATCATTATTGCTCTGTATCCAACTTGTTGCCGCTATTAAATAAAGACTTACAACTGACTGGTTATGCTTTATAAACATACTTGAAAGACTAACGATCCCTTTCGTGCTGTTGTTCAATCATTAGTTGGAATTAGATTTAGAATGAACTCTGACAAGTAATTAAGAATACTGTCATACCAGCAATTGCCTTTTTGACCTTTCTTTTTTTATTTCTTGTTTCATTTTGTAATTATGACTGATTGCAAAGATGAAATGAAATGCAAAGGAAAGGGAGAGAGAGAGAGAGAGAGAGAGAGAGAGAGAGAGGGAGGGGAGAGGGAACAAATAAGGAAATTCTGGAAAGGCAAATGTGTAACAATGATCACCACCAAATAAAGAAGACCCCCTTCATGACTTCGATGTGTATAGATATTGTTCTACTTTTGAGCAAGTCTTTTCTGACCCAAATAAAGAGGTCTTTCATTTTCTCCGCTTACTGAATATCTCTATTAGGTAAACAGGATATTCACCGAAGACTGACCCCCCCCTAAAGGGAGTAGTACACGCGTAAACATTCAAGTACGTTTGTTGTACGAATAAAAATAATCGGCGCAAAGCTTTTGTGCTCAGAGTTATAAATAAAATAGAGTACACAAAGTACCAAGTTCACTTAACGGCATTTCTGTTACATTATACTTCTGCCAGATTTGTGCCATCATATTACTGCTAGATGTAATACATAAATCTTTATGGAGGTTTCATTATTTACATTTTCCCATACAACTGGAGTATATCACAGAGAAATATTTATTGATTTTATAGTTATATTTAAATAAAATCTGGGTCTCCAATGAAACAAACTTAAGTCATTACCGTACTAACTTGCCCTTTAATCTTGTTAGACTATTTAAAATGATCTTTGGCCACGAAGTTGGTAGGTATGTTGTTTACCTAACTTTTTAATCATAAAAAACATATTGGCATAAACAAAAAAGAATACTTGAAAACACAAAATAACCATAATAAAAAGGTTGTTTGAAAAAAACTAAAGTCCTTCATGATAACACGCCATTGGGCTAGCAGGTTTCTTAAATTAAAAGCTGAAATAAAAAGGAAAAGAGGTTATAAAAGAGATCTATGCTATAATATCGCTGCAAAAAAGAAGCCGATTATTTGAATCGTTGTGTTAGTGAAGCATAGAAATACAAATGAATGCAGTTTCGCTCCTTCACATTTCTAGTAATCAAATATTACTTTGAAGTAGTGGTATAGTAAAATGTACAACATGCTGTATTACTTTCCAGAGTCTGCTCGTTCAGTAAAGGACAATTATTGTTAAACAAATCAATGCCTCTGTGTGTTTGTGTTTTTTCCCTTCTTTCTAGTTTTTACTGCAATTCTATTTTTTAAGCAAGAAATTTTGCAGCATAATTACACGTAAAACTGGTAACCACTCTCATCTAATTTATAAAGATTTTCTTCACAACTTATGCAAAAAAAAAAAAAAGCTAAACAAGATTGGTTTTCACCGTCACTTTTTTTTTTTCCCTCTTCACTCTAAACATTATTTGCTTTTTTTTTTTTTTTTTTTTTTTTTTTTTTTTTTTTTTCTCCAAACTGGTTTTCTTTTATAATTACGCGTTACTTTAATTTTCATCCACTGCTTAAAAGAACAAAACAATACTTTAAGGAGCAGTAAATAAGAGAAGAAAACAGTGTACACAGCCATATTATGGAAAGTCGTGAATATTCAAAATCAAAAGACAGATCGCTGGATCGATACAGCCCAGATAGAAAAAGCAATGCAGAGAAAAGAAGTAGGGATGAATATTATAGCAATGAGCACCGTTACCATAGTAGTAGCAGCCATCGAGACAAGCGACGAAATTATGGAGATGAAAGTAGAAGTGGTCGATCAAGGGATTATCGTGAACGAAGCCGAGAGAGGTCTTCTTGGTCTTCAAGAAGGTCAAGTAAAGAGCGTAGCGGGCGGAAAGAAAGAACCTATCACAGAAGAGACGAAACAAGTAATAATAACGGTAGGGTGATACTTACAGGACCCAAAGCAAATACCTTACCTGCGACTACAATAAATACTACTGCTTAATATCAGGAACCTCAACAGCAACAACAA
>NW_027137832.1:2432481-2472481 GCF_000149305.1 Rhizopus delemar RA 99-880
TATAAAAAAGGAAAAGTGAGAGTGAGAGGTAGAAATCTAATAATTTATTATAGCAAAGTATACAAAGCACGAAATGGTAAAACAGGTAAACTGATGGGCATTAAAGCGAATTCGCATGAAAACAGAAAAAAGATGGGGTAAAAAGTCAATAGAAAAGGATAATTGACACAGGACTGACACTAATTATAGTTTCCTATTACAGCAGTAAGAGAAATCAAATTGTTACAAAAGTTGAAGCATGAGAAGATTGTTGAATTACAACAAATCATGGTATCTAGAGGGAGTGTATATATGGTGTTGGAATACATGGATCACGATTTATCTGGTATCTTGGGACATCCTAATTTTACCTTTCAGCCTTCTCATGCCAAATCACTCGTCAAGCAAATGTTGGAAGGTTTGGCCTATCTTCATCATATGGGCATTCTTCATCGAGATATTAAAGGATCCAACCTGTTGATCAACAATAAAGGTGAACTCAAGATTGCAGATTTTGGGTTGGCTAGAGTTTTTGAAAAGAGCCAAGCACAAGATTATACGAATAGGGTAATTACATTATGGTATAGACCACCAGAGTTATTGCTAGGAGCAACAGCTTATGGGCCTGCTGTGGATATTTGGAGTGTTGGGTAAAGTTAAAAATTGTATTGGTATAGTGGTACTAAGCATATCTTTAGTTGTATTATGCTAGAATTTTTCACTGGAAAAGCAATATTTAATGGAACAGACGAAATATCACAATTAGGCTCGATATATAAAGTGATGGGAACACCTACTGTAGATACATGGCCCACTTTTACTAGTTTGCCCTGGTACGAATTAGTACGTCCAACAGAAGTGTATGCTTCACGGTTTAAAGAATTATATGGATCGTAAGTATTGGGTTGGTGTAGTATAGAATCGATACCAATTTTTAATAGGTTGTTATCACCCGGAGCGTTAGAGCTTTCAGAAGCATTACTGTCTATGGATCCACAAAAGAGACCAACAGCAGCAGAAGCTTTAGAATTTGCTTATTTTAAAACTGAATTACCAGAGCCTGTGATGCCAGCAAAGTAATCAAGGAAAAAAAAAGCACATATTTATTTGTTTTAAACTCTTTTGTATAGTTTATTAGATGTTCAAGGTGATTGGCATGATTTTGAATCCAAGCAACGTAAACGTCAAAAAGCCTTAAACAGCAGCAATAAATTAAAATAAAATATTACACTTTACCTCTGATGTCTTCTTTGTCAGGTAATAGATAAAAGATCATCTCGACAAATTAACATAAATACTGCATAAAAAAATTTTAGAAAAACTTCTGAATAAATGGAAATTTGAGCATTTGAAAATAAGAAAAACATAAAAGTTCGATTGGAAATGCAAATAATAAAATCATGAGAAATATCCCTTCAAGTTAAGAAATCTTGATTGGTAAACAGCTAGATATAGCAAAGTTATATTTACCTTGAAAAAAAAAAGGGGGGGGCACTTTCATTTTAATCATATAAATCCTAAACCATCCAAAAGATGGAGATCTGGGTTCTTGAAATGTATAAAACCATATTCTTTTTGCATGGCAAAGGCTGTCGATACAGTTTACCCAAATTTGTCGCATGTTAGTTCATTGAAAAACTACAAATGCTTACAAAATCTTCTATTCTACAGTTTTTGACGAACTCAGCCATAAACTACAAATAATCATAGTTTTTTAATTACGTCCGTAAATATTAGTCTTTTTTTATGTGTTAGTTGATTTCGTTCATCACAAGTATATTTGACAAGTAATTACATATTGGTTCCTAACCATTCAATGTGCAATCTTTACCTGTTCATTCTATACAGATCATCTTAATTTAATCATACATATAATCTATCATATTCTGATAAAATCACTCATTCATTAACTATATAAAAGGACATCATCTTTTAACTATAGTAAAGGACAGTATTATATACTTTTTTTTACCAGTCAATACTTCTGCTTAAACACAAGTTTATATCGAATTTCTTTTGAACAATAAGCAAATGTGGCAGAAATATACGGTTCAAACGTGATATAGACTAAGTAGTATCATTCATCAAACCGTTTCGAAAAAACAATGCTTCCCCTAGTGACCTTATGTTGGGTACAGGACGGCATACTCCTAATGTTGGCAAGTAATTTGATTTTTTTTTAAAAAGAAAATCTTTAAGTCTATATTTCAATATTGTTTGTAGGTGGTTTGAGTATGATAACTATTGGTATAGAAGTTGCTGATGCTGCTTATGATAGGGCCAATATTACTTGAGGATTCAAGACATCCTGCATGACTAGCACTAAATTAATAGATAGCTTAGATTCCTGGGCTAATCGTAAAAATGTCATCTTGAAGCTTACTGTGTGTGAAGGTACTGCTTAGGTTATTGAATATTATTGTGAAGGTATATAAAACCTGCCATGTACTGATACGGCCATTATTTGTAACGCAGATGCTAAAGTTGGTGCCATAATCTCCGTCTTGCTTTACACAAGCAACCGAAGTGCATATTTGAGATCCACTGAAAGATACCATATAGCTGAAATTAACCTATAAGAAGTCGAACCCCCATATCAACATTCCATAATATCTAATTTGGATAGCTCATTTGGTTGGGACAAAATCCAATGGATATAATATTACAATTGATGCTAAGTATACAATAAGTCAAGATGAAATTGGCTGGAAATGCACTACGCCTCATTAAAAGTATAAACAGCGTATAATAATCAAGGCAAGCAGGAAACAAAGTTGATAGATTTTGTATTTACTTTTGCTTTGAATATAATCCTAAAGGGGACTCCTTGATCATCATTATTATATAATATCTTGAAGCTTCAAAGAATAAGAAATTATGGTATATAATCTTCTTCAGATCCCTCTTTTTGATCCGCCTTAGCAGTCTTCATAATTTAGTTCATTCCTAATCTCAATTTCACTGTACAGCCTTTATCGAGACACCAAGGCAACCAGAATGGAAATAAAGGGAGCAAGGCACCTTGATCTTTGCAATATTTACTTTCATAACCAATTCAAGTTAATTTAAGCATGTACGAGATAATCAAACTTATTCAGAGTCATTAATCGGAATTATATATCAATTGAATTAGCTAATTTCCCAGTTATCAGTCGGTATTAGTAAAGAAATGCACTTATGAATAGTTCAGATCTCTCTCTCTCTTTTTTTTTTAATTCAATACATTTGCACTCAAGATTATAGTGAAATTAAGCAAATCCCATTTCTTACTTTTATAAACAAAATTGTCAATTTTTTTTTTCATACTACAATCATCTGTAACGTTTGCTGGTTCTGTATCACATTCTTGTATATTTCATCTCTACAGTTATACCTTTAATCATAATCAAGTGTTTTGCATAATAAATCACCAAGCATTCTTGCAATGTACAAATATAAAAAATAGTACATAATTATGACTATAAATAAAATGATAACTTTCTTTTTCTTTTGCCTTTTTTTCACTTGATAACAAAAATTGATAGAGTCGTAACACATACAGTATTCAAGATAATATCTAAGAGATATTAGCAACGGAGAAAAGAAGAGCCGTAATTTTGATATTTGACAAATCCATTGAACATTTTAAGAAATTGTGAGAAAAATGGAGAAAAAAAAAGAACAAAAGTCAAAACTATTCTCTTAGTTTCTATCTTTTTATTATTAAAAAATGTTGTGGAATTTAGCATTACTATTACTTGTTAGTGGAAACTTAGCGCATAGTCATTTTGATCAAGTGCCTCTAAACTCGCAAGATATCTTTCCATCAAGACCTATCCTTGAAAAAGATAGTTACATGCCTTCCTTTGCTGGTATTTCTACGTTTGCACATTTACCTTATCTTCAATGTTGGGATGAAAGTGCAGTGGAAGATTATGATATTGCTGTCGTTGGGGCACCTTACGACATTGGCGTCACTTTTAGAACAGGCGCTAGATTTGGACCATCAGGTATTCGAGAAGGATCAAAGCGAATCAAGGTAAACAAAATGAGTTAAAATGACGACACTAGTGGAAAAAAAAAAGCTAAACGAGATAAAGGGATACAATAACGAACTAGATGTTCATCCTTTTCAATCATGGGCTAAAGTAGTTGATTGCGGTGATATTCCATTTGAACCCTTTGATAGTGAACATGCCATGGCTCAAATTGAATCTCACACCAAATATATCTTGTCTCGACCCTTCTCTGGACGTACAACGATTCCACGACTAGTGACCTTGGGTGGTGACCACACGATTTTGTTACCAGTCTTGAGAGCCATGAGAGAATCGCACGGTCGGCCGATATCTGTGATTCATTTCGATTCGCACCTAGATACATGGGCGCCTGAAATTTACAATGTTAAGGCCAAACAGAGCAAATACAACCATGGCAACCCTTTGTATCACGCTGCCAAGGAAGGATTGACAGCCAATGGGACGTCGATGCACGTTGGTATCCGTTCAACATTGTACGACAAGGATGATATGGCAAGAGATCAAGCGCTAGGATTCCAAGTGATTAAAGCAAATGATATCTTTACGTTGGGTTTGAGCGGTATCGTGAATCGAATGAGACAGATTCTGGGAGAAGATAAGCATACGCCCGTCTATCTTTCCATTGATATCGATGTCATCGATCCATCCATGGCACCCGCTACAGGGACACCAGAGGCAGGAGGTCTCTTGTCAAGAGAGTTAAAATATATTTTGCGTGGTTTGGATGGCTATAACATTATAGGATTGGATGTGGTGGAAGTTGCACCAGCATACGATACACAGGCACAATTGACGACGTTTTTGGCAGCTGACTTGATATATGAGGTCATGTCTATGATGGTCAATTATGGCTCAGAAGAGAAATAAAGTATTTATTTTAGAAAGCTCAGAACCTTCCCTCCCCCTACATTAGTTTCAAATAAGGTACATTTGTCAATGTAACAAAAGAGAAAATAAACAAATCTGAGAATTAAGCGCCTTAATATATTTTTAACAACTTGCATTGAAGGAAGGTCTAGAAATTTAAGAATAAGCTGTCAATATAAACAAACAAAAGTATATAAAGTTACATAATATCTTTATACTTTCTTTTTCTTTCACCATGCGTTTACTCTTTCTAAATAATCATCACTCGAATGAAAAAATCAAAAAATCACTGAAAAAGACACTAGTCAACCTAATATCAAGGAATACAACCACCAATCACACAGTCAAGTTAACTTCAACCAAAGTCATTACAGTAAAGCCCAGAAAGCCTGTCATACCCTCTTCTCCACCACCAAAAACTATAACTAAAGACATCATTTCATCAAAACCAATTATTCATGAGCAAACACATTGGAAGGAATCTAGCACACCAAAAGAATGTTTCAATTCACAATGTCCTACTGCTTTTACAACACATGAATACATTCGAAGTACAAGATCAAACCCAAATCAACTCAGATTAATAGCTGCTGCAAATGGATCTCGTACACCTGTCGCGTTTTGTAGAGTCATAAAAAAGAGAAGTGATGAATTTGTGTGGGGTAAACAGAGTCAATTGAGAAACGAATTATAATATGTATATGCTTCTTTTATGTTTTTGTATAATTGTGTATTTAAATTAACGATTTTTAATATTATTATGTTACTTTCTTTTATTCTTTCTTTTTTAATATAGTTGTCAATAAAATATACCATGTTCTTTTCTACTTACTCTATGCTCTGTAAGCTTCAGATTATTGATCAAAATTAACACTCTGTGTATCAAATGCCATAAGTTTGTGGTTTCATATATCATTGCTCTCTTTATATTCTAAAAAGGATATTCTCCCCCCCCCGCTTTTTTTTTCTTATTTGTTTATTGGCAAGCCCCTTTCATTGGCTGACCATTTTGTAATAAAAGGATTTCGATTTCTTGTAATTCTATTAGAGTAAAGAGAATGTTTCATGTCAAGATCATCATTAATAATTATTTAGGTTATGAAATTACTATTAATCGTTTTTTTTTAAAAAAAAGAACTGACTAGTATCATTTGTCTATCGAAGCACATCAAAATAGCAAGTTACTATAAAGAGCTAGCTTCAACCACTCAAATGACAAGCAATAAAAAGCTTCTTTGGTGTCAAGAATCATCCTCAATGAAGACCATTCGATTTATTGTTTGGTTCGGCCAAGTAAACTATATTGGTAAATTGTCCTGTGGGTTAATTTATTAATCATTAATGTGACAATTAAGGATACCTAAGATGTTGAAAAAAGTGTATCACTGAGAAATAGCAATCAATGAATTACCTGTACAATAGACATATGTATAATGAATATGTTATGACTTTCAAAATCAACATTCGATCAATAGACAATGAAAAGATAAAGTAGCCTGTTTGCAATGAAGGAGAAGCACATATGTTAGGATATTTCCCACTGAAATGATGAAAATAAAGTACTTTCCCTGGTATAGATGAGCTATCAATCACAAAAAAGAAGCATCTTGTATATTAGAAAGGTCTCTTGAAAAGTATGTATAAAGTGGTCTCTACAAAAGTATTAGATTAAAGAGGTAGACTTATACTTTGTGTAGATGCAAATGCTTCTATGATATTTCTCAGTAGAAATTTCATTTAATTCTTTTTTCTAAAGCAGTATATCATGTTAATATGGCATCATTCTTTATCTATACCATTATCATTTTCTGTTGACAACAGTAAGTTTGTAAAAAAAAAAAAGTAACACAATTTCAATCCATTGTTTATTCGGTCCTTTAAATGCTTTTGATACGTCACACCTCTACAATATTTTTTTTTTCTTGTTCTTCTTTTACACTACAATGATATCCGGCATTGCTCAAAAGAGACCTTATGCCACTATTGCAGCTGAAGAAAGTGAACCACCCAAGGATCGAGCACCGTAATGACATTTAGAAAGGGGAAGGAATTACAACGTGTTTTTACGCTTTTTTTTTTTTTTTTTTATTTATAGTGAACCCATGTCTCCTCAAGACAAACGTCTTGTTACAGGAATATTCAAAAAATTATGGAATTGTCCTTTTGCAACTCCCTTTCTTCAACCTGTAGATCCTGTTTATTTTAACATTCCAGACTACTTTGACATCATTAAACATCCCATGGATTTGAGCACAATTCAAAAAAAGCTGGACGATTATCACTCTAAGGAAGAATTCATTGCAGATGTTGAATTAATGCTAAATAATTGTTATTTGTACAATAATCCAACGGATCCAGTTTGTGACACAGCAAGAGAATTTGAAAAGATGTTTAAAAAACAGTTAATTAAACTAAGAGCTACTCCACCTGTAAAGTTTGTTTTGCTTTATAAGTTTACATAGACTCAATAGATCCTCTAAAATATATTTAGGCAGAGAAAAAGACACCGGAAGAACGAATTGATATGTCTGAAGAAGAACGTAAGCATATTGGATCAGTTATTAAGGAATTCAAGAAACCAAAACATGCTCATTTAACATGGCCGTTTGAAAGGCCTGTGGATGCAGCGGCTTGGGGTGCAGCAGATTACTATGATATTATTAAACAGCCTATGGATATGGCGACAATCGAAGAAAAATGGAAGCAATCAAAATATGCGAACGAAGATGAATTTTACAATGATTATAAGCTTATATTTGAAAATTGTTACAAGTACAATCCACCTCATCATGAAGTTCATCTACTCGGAAAGAAATTTGAAGCTGCCTTTGACAAGTATTGGAATAAGATTCATGGAGGATCAAATCCGGTGAAAAAACCGCATGTAGAACAAAGTAAGTATGTTTGCAAAGATATTGAATGTACATATTTGACCTTAGAATATAGGTGTGAACATCACTCCGCCTTCCATTAAGAATGAAGCGCCAATTAATCATGATACAAATACAGTTAATAATAATACTTCGCAAACGAACAGTTCAACAGCAAATGGTAAATACATGTTCCTATTGGATAACAGAAAACTTATTGTATGTAGACGGACGCAATGTCTTGAGAATCAAATTAAATATAAAAAAACCTGCAGCAGAGGAAGCAAAGGTATTTTTTTTAAAAAAAAATTCAGTGCAATATTTACATTTTATGTACTTCATTTATTTAGCCTCCTCCATCAAAGCCTGTTGTAAAAATACCTGGATTAGCGCTTTCAAAGGATCCACCACCTTCATCAACACCTAAATTAGCCCTTGATCATCAACCTCCTCCACTTCAATTAGAAAAAAAGGAGCAACGACCACCTATTGTGTTACAAAATCAAGATAAATGGCTTGCACAAGCAAAACAGCGAGCCTTTGAACAGCAACAATCTAATAAAGTAAATGATGCAAGGCCTTTGTCTGAATCGCCCAAGACGCCAGTGTTTGATATTGGTGAGCTGTATAACAAGATTAATGATGAAAAGAAAGCAAGACAGCAGCAGGTATAATCACAATCAAAAATTGCTTTATCTGTACTGACATATTTGAAAGCTGCGTGAAGAGAGAGAAAGGCGTGAGAGAGAAGAACGGGTGAGAAGAGAAAGAGAAAGGAAGAGATATGAAGAACAGATGGCGAAACGCAGAGAATTTCGTGAAAAAATGATGAAAAAAAGGGAAAAGGATAGCAGTCAAAGAATTCAAGCACTGGTACAAAAAAACAGATAATCAAGCGAATTTATGAATTCATGATTATTGTATATAGAATAAGCGAGTAGTTGATATAAGTGCACAAAAGATGTCTTCACATACATTTGAATTAAATGTGCTATGTAAAGATCTCGATTGGAGAGAATTGAACAGTTGGCAGAGAGAGACTGTGGATTATCGGCATATACCTGTACCTGCCTTTGTGCGTCGATCACATATCAACTTGCAAGAACTTCGATCTAAATTACTAAGTAAAAGTGTTCGATTAAAAAATGCAAGTAAACAAGCTCAAAGCACAGAGCAGATAACCAATCAAGATTCCGACATGGAAGTAGAATAATAAACGTATACAATGGCTTTTTAAAATAATGAGGAGGTGCAGTATTATTTGCCTCCTTTTGAATCCATCATTGTTGATCAACTTTTCCCTTTTTTTCGTGCTTTTCTCTTTTTATAATGTTAATATTATTACTAATATCAGTTGTTTATTGTGCAACTGTTACTCCTAATTATCAATCATGTAAAGAAGAGAAAATGGGAAATAAATGCAATAGTAACGACTTTTATATTTTAATTAGCCTGTGTGTTGGTACAGGATAGCATTTACTGCTATTCAGGTGGTTATGTAGCCATCGGAAGTATTTGGCATCACAGCACAGTAGATGAATTTCATTTTTTGGATTTAACACAAACACTCCCAGTAAATACAGATCAATGGAGTTGTGTACCATCCCAAGCCAATTACCAAACAGAACCCTCGATGGGTAGTAGTATAGCATTGATATCTAATACCAGCTTTGTGCTAGACGGAGGTTATAGTGGGGGTAATATGATCACGAATGTGACAAAAACGTATGATAAACAAAATAACCAGTGGAAGACAATCCCAAGTAGATGTGATTCTGAAGCAAACATGTAAAAGATACATACAATATAAAAAAAAGAAAGTGTTGCTTACAAGCATGGAAAATAGATATTCGGGAACAGCGGTGAGTGTACCAAAACAAGGTCTGGTATATTATTGGGGAGGACTATAGTAAGTGATGATAGTAAGAGAAAGCAAAGAATTAACACCGGTTAGTGATAATTACACAGGAGATCCTGTTATGAATACCACCATTTTAAACATTCAACTCATGGTAAAATAAATTCTTTTTTTTTGTTTTGCTCTGCTTTTGTGTGTACTCATCAACAAATAAAGACTTGGTCAGTAAATTCAGCTGCACTGCCACCTAATGCATTCTCAAGGAATGGTCATACAGCCACACTCGATACGGACGGCATAAACATTGTTTACATTGGCGGTATGATAGGGTCACCAGGGCAAGGTAACATTTCATCCATGAAGGATGTCTTATTTTACAATACTTTGGATGGTAGTTGGGCATTAAATCAAGTCAATACCTCACTTAATATCTCCGATCGGTACCATCATACTGCTACTGCATGTAAGTTCCCCATGAAATTCTTATAGCATCTTATTCTAATTGAACGATGCATGCAAGTACCTTTTTCTAGCAAAATTTTGATATATGGTGGTGCCATGCGATTCTCAAGGCGTAAGTAAAAAATATCACTAAACAAACCATCCGTCCTTACTTTTACACTGTATATAGGAGCTGCTGTCGCTGTACCAGATTATTTATATTTGTTTGATACAAAATCATTAGAATATTCAAAGATACAAGATCAAGGCTTATATTTCAGTGGTGGACCGAGATATGGGCATGAAGGTGACAATAACAAAGAATGCTTCTATGTGAACTATAACGAATGTTATTAGCTATACTTTACAAAAATACCTTAATTGTTCTTTTTGGTGTAAATCAAAAAGGAATTCTTACAAACGATGTCCGTTTTTTATCGCTTAATAATAATTACACTTGGATGGATTCATTCAACTCGACAGACGAAAAACTAACAACACCAGCCATCATTGGTCTTTCAATTGGTTTATTTTTTGCCATGATTCTCATTGTATCTGTTGTGGTAAGGCAAAAAGAAACAAAATTTAAAGACAAGAAAAATAATTCTGTTGTTAGGTATTTGTGTACAAAAAAAGAAGAAGTAAAAGACGGAATTCACTTCATCTCAGTAAGGATTTACCTACACTTTATCAAGAATATACATGCACACCCAACAATCAAAATGATTCGGTTACACTGCATGAAAAGCCGGATGAAGCAACGCATGAATCCATCATTGCTCAGTCACCCTCAGCTACAGACAATGCAACCATTACGATCATCAAGCCATTTACTACTGTATCTTAATTATTTTTTATGTGTGAATACAATATCTGTTTTGAAAAGCATTTCTTTTTGAATAATCATAAAATGATCGTAAATGTTGTAAAACAACTTATTTGAATAATAATAAATAAGCAAGAAAGTACCTTACTCCTTCCTGGTACGAGTTGAACGACTCATAAAGATACAAACGATACCTGGCTTGTCTCAATGCTATCAACACACGTACACCAGGATCTGGTTTGTTTGCATGTTATCCACGCCAATCTGCATTTGCCAATTCTCAAACCAAAGTTCTACTATAGCTTACTCTATGTTTATGTGTTATGTTCAATAAATGTAGATGAATGCGATATCTCATTCTAAATACACAAACAAATAAAAAACTATATAAAAAGAAAACTTCTATTTTTATTATGTGCTATATCCTCGCTCTCCTTTTTTCTTCTTCTCGTCTACTTTTTTAAGCTTGCTTGGGTGTGTTGATGTTCAATAATAAAGTGTCAGAGTCGAGCATGACCTTGTTTCCAGATCTTGAAATCACACCGGCAACTTCACGAGCGGCTTCAATACGCTTCAATTCAAGGAATCCAGGCTTATTCTTGATGGCCTCACCGATCAATTCAGCAGACTTGGCCTCACCTTGAGCACGGACAATGATCGATTGCTTCTCTTGACGAGCACGGTCGACAATGAAGGCAGCACGTTGAGCGTCTTGTTGAGCGATTTGCTTGGCTTCGACTGCACTTTCGAACACGGGTGAGAATCCAACGTGGGTGATAGAGACATCGTCAAGGATGATGTTGAATCGAAGAGCACGACGAACAAGGTTTTCACGGACAAGACGTGAGACACGTTCACGTTGGGTAATCAATTGAGAGGCAGTGAATTGGGCAACAACGGATTTAAGAACTTCGTTGACAATCGAAGGCAAGATACGTTCGTCATAGTCTTGACCCAATGTACGGTAGACTGTGGCAAGTTGATCAACACGAGGCTTTGAAAGTACACGACAGGTGATGTTGACCATTTGCAAATCTATCAAACACGTCCTATTTAATTCTCTCTCTCTCTTATTTTTTTTTTCCTTGTCCTCTAGCGTTACCTTTGGTACCAGTCAAGGAAGCAACGTTACGAGGCTTTGCACGGACATCGTAAACGACGGGGGTTTCAAACCAAGGAATCATAATGTGGGTTCCTTCACCATAAACGGTATCTTGAACACCAAAAAGACGGGTGTACTTGATAGCACGGTGACCACCATCGACTATAGGAAACAAATCAGTTTTTATTCAAGGGTCCCTGAATTCCTCTTTACCGTTGAAAAGAGAAGCATTCACACCATAACCAACACCACCAAGAACGGCAAGGGCACCGACGGCGCCACCAATGCCTTTACCGGATCCCTTGGGGAACATGCCTCCTAATCTTTGAGCTGCTTGCTTTGCTTGCTGTGCCATAATTTATAAAAGTTCAAGAAAAAAAGAAAAAATTTTCTGTCACAGAGGGAAGGAAGGGGGTGGAGGGTCAAAATTCGGGTCAGCCAACCAGATTTTTTTTTTATCTCGACAATTTAGAACCCAAAAGTGACAGTGTGACCTACAGTTAACGGATTGCTCATAGCTTATGAAATCCAGTGTAAATCACAAGCAAAAATCAGAGATAGAACAAGTTGCTATGCTCAATCTAGCTTATCGTGCAAGCATGTTTATAAAGAGACTTTATTTTACAAGCATTCTGTTTTAAGCAGCACATTATTCATTTTTCGACAGTGTTCTTCAGGATATCTGAGCATCTAATAAATAGTGGATTTTTCATCATAGATCAGAGGCAGGAAGTTATAGAACTATTAGGAAGAAATTAACTTTTCATCAAACAAAAATTAAAAATGATTAGAGTAAACTCAAGTAAGAGATTGGTTGACTTGTGATCATCAATCTTTGTAAAATTGCATTTTATATTGCTTTGCAAACTTTGAGACTGAAAATCTTGGAATTGGGATACAGAGCTTTGATAATAAAAGACACTGGAGAAATTTTGCTTGGCATTGTCTATTGATAAAAGATAATAATAATGTTTCAGTCCATCAACAATTCATTAAATTATTCAAAGTTTTTAAATTGAATAGTATTTTGCGAATCATTTTCAAAGGCCAAATATTCAGACTTTCATCCAGACTATAATGTTGGATTTATTGAGAAAAATACACCAAGTCAAAAGAAGAAGAAAAAAGGGTAATAATGCCTGTTTCTCCCTGAATGTACATTACGTATGACAGCATGGCATAGTGAGCCCTTTAATCTTGATGAAGATATTCGCCTCTTACAGGCACATGCCTTTATTCGGATACAACTCTATTGACTATGTAGTCTTCATGAATGCCTGATAAATAACCTTAATCTATAAACGATCCAGTTGTACTATATATTTGTATAAAATTAATCCATCCTTTTACATCATTTCGATCTCGCTTTTTATAAGCATTGCTTGCATTGTTGCTGTGTATGAGCCGAATAAAAAAAAAAAAAAAAAAAAAAGATCTTTGGGATTAAGGCAAAACAATAAAAACTGCAGAATATTGTTATTATTGAAAAGAGAAAAGATACAGTTTGTTTACACCAAGAAAATCTGCTTTAAGGCTAAGCATATTGTGGTTTTTTATTCGAGTAAATCAGATCATGTCATCGTTACGGCTCAAGATGGATATTTTGGATCAGGCAAAGGTTTCCAATGCTTCTCTCAGTTTCTTTCTTCCAAGAGTATACTATAAGAAAACACCCACTAATACAGAATCTTTAAAGCAAACCGAATGAATCATTCAAGACAAAAGCCATTTCCTCCATTAAAAAACTGTCGCCATGTCTCTGGTTGAAGCAATCAAGGAACATACAGCCTCCTCATCGTTTTTATTGTTATTTGAATACAACATTTTTCACCTCATCTACTTTATTACTATGAAGCATAAAAGAAGGTGTGATCCATCGACCACACGAACACTGATCTCCAGACCAGTTGTAGGATCCAATCTTGCACTGGCATTTTGGACAGTCGATACGTCCCTGAAGATCCTCAACAAAGCCCTCCAGCCACTGCATGGGTTCAATAAAATGAGAAGAACAGGTATTGTTTTTGGCAGCCAAGGAAGCAAGCAGAGGATTGAGCGCCTTGTTGGTTTCCACAGGTTCTGAGGTTGTTGTGGTTGCTGTGGTAGCGTTGATGTCCGCATTACGTTTATGGTAAGAAAATGACATTTGTCCTTTTCCAGGTTCGTGGTCAATCACGTTTTCACCTCCAACAAGTAAACGTCGACATTTACGACATCGAAGTGCTTTAAGTGGTTTTTTGCTGTTATTATTTGAACCTGAATATTCTGGATCAGGTGCGAATGATACTTGTTCGTATTCTGACATTTACAAGTAAAAAAAAAAAAAAAAAATTTACAAAAAAAATTTCGCATAAAATTCATCCCAGTTGTATTAAAATACTTTTCCTCCTTTTACTTTTTTCTAAATATAGCTACTTTTTATCAACTTGTAAAGAAGCTTTTTTTTTTTTCATGATCCAAAATCCATTATAAGAAAGTCAATTGCATCGTACGGAAGCGAAAAGAGTGCAAGAGAATATGTAAGGGATCTAATGATGAAACACTATGTGACAAATCACATTGTTATGCCACACTTGTAAAATTGTAACACATTTTTAAATTTTATTTTATTTTTTTTCTTTCCTCTTTTTTTATTAAAATACAATGGTAATCATCTATTTTTGATGTTTTAAAGCTCTTTTTTTAACTCTTGTTCTATCAGATTCCAATGATGCCCAGACAGACAACTGATGATGACAATAGACCTATGGGTTTGAAATTAGCTCGAACCAACTTTTTCAATTTTCAAAAGAAAGAACCTTTAAAATCCTCACCTGTTAAAGAAGACGATAGACAATCTGTTCGATCATCCGCTTCACCTACATTACCTGCTCGATCTCCTTTCCGCATTCGAGATTCTCAAGCATCTGCACGCAAAAGCTCTCAGCAAGGTACTACCTATTTTTTATGAAAGAAAGAGTTTTCTTATGTATTATAGCTAAAGTAGAAGAGCCCAATATTTATCATTCTTCTTTATCTTCTTCTACTTCTTCTATCACCACATTAGACGACGATCTTTCTCAAGAACTTGAGAATATGTGGAAAATAAGGTCACCCACAAAGCATGTCAAGTCAGAGGTTCATCAACAAGATTTATTTTTACAGTTACTTGTCTCTCAAGCCATGATTGACGCTCGCGAATATAAAGTGATGTCATTTGAAGAAATTGAACATTTAAAAGAGGTACGAATCGATGAGCCCATCTTTTTATGACTTGCTCATGTTCCACACAGCGTCGCGACAAATTGAAGATCAAAGTAAGAAATTCGGCCTCCAAACTGGAATTGGACAAAAAGATTCAAGAGACATCCCACTCACTCTCCCAACTCGCATCCAACCGACAATCGGTGCTCTTGACTCGAGACGAAGCCCAGGAGGCGGATAGGAAGGTAGAGGAGCTGACGAGACAACTCAAAGAGCTCAAGACAGAAGAGATCCAGACACAATACAGGATACTGGAACACACCGCGGGCGTGCTCTGTCATGGCCTGGAGCAGCTCGAAAAGCGATCCAGCACATCACCGCAGATGCGATCCGATCTGGAAGACATCACACACACGCTGCTGTCCATCCTCAAGAAACACAATGTGCATCACAGCACGACCACTGATACCCTGGGTTTATTAGCCAGCCTTGAACAGCACCTGAGGCAGCCGCCCTCCAGGCCTCCACCAGGCCCGTCCGAGGACCCAGAGGCCGAGGTGGCTCGGCTGAGAGCGCTGGTGGCCAGCATGGAGACCCAGCTCAAGCAGATCCAGGCACAAGCCGCGGGATTCGAAAGACAGGAAGAGGCCCTCAAGGACGAGATCGGACGATGCCGTGAGGAGGTGCTCATGCTCCGAAACGCACCGTCGGACGATCGAGGAGAGACACAACCAGCGGCCTTGCTGGACAAGACCGATCTGGAGTACGAAAGGATGAGGCAGGAGCATGACAAGCTGCTGTCGACCTGCCGCGACCTCGAGTGGCTCGTGAAGGATAAGTCGAGGGCACTCGAGGCGCGTGAGGCCCACATCAGCCAGTTGGAGGCCGAGCTTCAGCAGCGGATCCGTCCCGGTCCCGAGATTTATGAACGGGAGGCCGCCTGGATCGAACAAAGTGCAGCGATGGAGGCCAACTTTGAAGGCATACTGAAAGAATTCGATCGACTGACGGGGACCGCGATGGAGTTTGAAAATGATAGGGCCAATTATGAAAGACGGATCGAGCTCCTGACAAGGGAGGTCAAGCAGCTGGAAGGCCGTCTGTTGGAAGAAAGAGCAAAGAATGTGCGTCTGGGGAAAACAAAGGACAATACGACGACTGCCTCACTGCGTAAAGAATTCAAAAAGATGATCAGTGATATCCAAATCGAACATCAACGTGCATTAGAAACAGAAGCACAGGAAAAGAAAAAGCTGGAAAAACAATTAAAAGATTTGAAGCATGAGAGAGAAATGTCTAGATATGAACGTATCAATAAAGGTGTACAAACCCCTCTTTTCATTCCTTAATTTTATTTAGCGGCGTTTACATCAACACTCTATTCGTACTTGCTCTTTCCTCAAGTGCATCCCAAGATAAAGTCCATTCTCTTTTCACTTTTTGCCAAGTGGTTGGATCAAAAAACACATAGACACCACGATCCAGCCCATTGGAAGATGTCCTTCGAAAGTTCTGTACAGGTCGGCCGTTCTCGTCTGTTTCTTTTGTTAACCACAACCCCAGTTCTTTATGATAACGCCAATTACGCACATATCTATGATATTCTTTAGTCAATAGGGATAAGAATGACGTTCTGCTTACAATTCTTGTGCTGCTGCCTCCTGGGCGATATCTTTTGGCATACAATAAAAGACGTAAAATAAGATTTCATCCGAAAAGGTTCTCATGCGTTGATGCGCAGGTGGTGTTGCTTGCACTTGACGATAGCATGCAGGTAAATAATAACCTGGTTCGATATTAAGTCCTGGTAAAGTCTGTGTATCTGACCAAGGAGATATGAATGTTGAATAAATTGAACTAGAGAGTCGTTAGCTACAAGACAGACGCGTTCAATCTTATTTACTCTGCTGTGTTCAAGTCTAAACCGAGTGTAGTTAAATCGCTGCCGAGTGCCAACATGCTACGATCAGGATCCGTCATTCGAATCACACCCAAAAGCCCTAGTAATCCATAGGGATCTGTTGGCTTCCCATTACTCATTGATGATTCCTCTTGTTTCCTTGCCTGAGGCTTTTTTTTTTAAGGAAAAAAAAAAAAAAAAAAAAAAAAAAAAAAAAAAAAAAAAAAGAAAACGTGAGTCTTTTCTATTGTCAACAACAAAATAACATTGTACCCAAGTATCTGATAATTCACTTTTTTCTGGAAATGATTTTCCACCTTTTTTTTTAAAAAAAAAAAAAAAAAGGGATGAGTAAGTCATAATCTCCCTTTTATCTATTATTTACCTTGTTGTTCCCTTAAATTAGCATAGTCTAACCATTGTTCTGGTTTTCCAGATTCTCTACCTATCGAACTATCAAAAGGTGATTGAGCACTGCGTAATGCTGGAAACTCATCCATTGAAAAAGATCTCGGTGCTGCAAGATTTCGTTGATCTGTTTGAATATTTCTAAATGAGCCCAACTTGCTAAAGTCGTCCATGTCTTGAATATTGCCAGCTGTAGAAGCATAACTTGCAAGTCGATTAGGAAGTCTATTATTCATGGAAGGTGGTGGTGTTCCAAGCACAGGAAACTCATTCAAGTCTGCTGCTGGTGTTGTTGCTGTAGTAGTAGTATTAGGACGAAACATGTAAAAAGATATAGATGATGTATATATATAAAAAAAAAAAAGTCGTATATAAAAAATTCTTAATTCTCTTCATATATTAGGATGACGTGCGTAGTCGGCTATTGAAACTTTTTTTTTTTTTCTTTTTCTGTTATTGTTGATCATGACAGCTGTGCATCATGGTGTCTATCTCTTTAGACATGTTCAAACAAACCAAGTTTTGGTCAGTTTGAAGCAGAATATGAAGGTTTCTGAAAAAAAAATTGTCATCCACTAATATTGATCTTGTTTGCAACACTAGAATAAAACTTTAAATCAGCTAGGAACGACCCACAGACCAGTTCGATTAAGAAAAGATTTATGGCGTCCGTTGGTTGCCTTGACCGGCTTTGACACACCCCAATCAGCACAGGCTCTTTCGGATGCTCTACTTGAACGATCTCAGACATGTCAAAAAGAATTAAAGGTCAGTGCTGATCATGTAGCAAAACCCAGACGATTGAGAGCAGTGGATGAGATGAACATGGTCGAAAGCTCCGTTCTTTCACTGCGTGATGCTCTCGAAAGTGTCGGTACCAGGAGACAACAAGGAAAATTATTGGCACTTTGGGAACAACCTCAGTGGATGGAATTAAAGGGAGAAAAGGAATGGCCTTCATTTCTGGAACATGGACAATTGGAATTAAGAAATAATAGATTTGTAAAGGAATAGGCGTTAATGTAAATTTAATAAACAGAATGATTTTAATCTCTATTTTATTCTAAAACAGAGCGAGAGAGAGAAAAGATGATGGGATCAGCAACCACCTCTCCTCTTTCTGCCCAAGAATTCAATAAAAAAAAAAAAAAAAAAAAAGAAAGTGATAGGAACAAGAATAATTAACCGAGAGGATGGTATTATTATTAATTTTTTACTAATGTTTTGTCATCTGGTAAAGATAAAAATATCCGATGCTTCATTTATTTATTTTTTTTTAAAAAAAAATGCTGTCAGTTCATCGTACGATGCGAACACCTGTATTTTATATTTCTCACGGAGGTAATTTTATTGAGAGATATTCCCTCTTATTGAATTGTGTGTGTGTCTAGGACCCAATTTATTAGAGGATGTAGAAAAGCCAGGGACATTTTATAGTTGGTTTGGAAATTATGTGAAAGAGATACTCAAACCAAAGGCGATTGTGATCATCAGTGCCCATTGGCAAGGAGAAGGAAAATGTGGGGTGAAAGGTAAGGTGAGATTGGGAGGAAAGGAAGATGGTTGATGATTTTTTTTTTTTTTTCTAGTGGAGACTTCTGAAAAACCAAAATTAATTTATGATTTTTATGGTTTTCCTAAAAGATATTATGAACACACTTGGGATCATCAGGGATCTCCAGAGGTGGCAAGTCGTGTGATTGAGCTATTGAACAAGGCAAGAGGATAGCAATCCATGGAGAGAAGCTTGGACTGATTGAATTGATAGGCTGGATTTGAAGCAAGAGGAGAAAAGAATGGTAATGATCATGGGGTCTGGGTTCCTTTGAAACGTGCGATGGAATCTAATCGTGATATTCCGATCGTTGAGGTATCCACATTGGGTCATGAAAACATGGCGATGCATACAAAAGTAGGTGAAGCATTGGAGCCTCTGAGGTAAGATCAAGTGGGGGATGAAGGAGGATGGGTTACTCATGCGACGCAGAGATGAAGGTGTGCTTATCGTTGGCAGCGGAAGTGCTGTTCACAACCTGAGAGAGTTATGGACGACGGCCAATAAACCATCGCCCAAGTTTGTGCTTGATTTTGATAGAGAATTAGATACGGTGGCCTGTCAGTTAACTGTAAGTGACCAGGGATCGAGATGGGCTTTACTGATTCATGAATAGGGCGAAGAACGTAAGAAGAAGGCAAATGAACTAAATCAACATTCTGATTTCAGAAGATGTCATCCTACAGCAGAGGTAAATAGTGAATGGGATGTACCCTGACTAACATGAACAGCACCTTGTTCCTTTTCATGTTGCAGTAGGAGCAGCGGGTGATGATGAAGGAAAGAAATTGCTGACTGATTATTTTGGTACACTGAGTGGATCATGTTATGGATTTGGTTTACCAAAAGATACTCAATTGCCAACATATAAATAAAGATAATAAACTTTTTATTCAGTTAAAGCAGCCACTCTATGATTAGCATTTGTCCAGTCAAGACCATATCTTGTTTCAGGAGCGATATAATTGATTAATTTATCCAACACACTTTCTGTTGTTTCACAGGTAACAAAGATATTCACATTCTTTTCTGGTATGAATTGTTCTATAGAAATTGTTTATAAATCTCACTGTGAGGCATCTCAAATTACCTTTAGCAGCCAATTGAATCCACTGAATATAAAGATCAAAGAAATTCTTGGTGTTGAGTAAAATGATAGGCTTTGAATGAATATTGAGTTGTGACCAAGTGATCATTTCCAACATTTCTTCCATGGTACCAAATCCACCAGGGAGTACAATAAAGGCATCACTCTGTTCTGATTAGCTTCATTTCTTTATTAAAGCATTCATTACCTCATCTGCCATACGCTTTTTACGGCTGTGCATATCAGGCACAATGATCGTCTCACATAGCTGTTTACTGCCATGTTTAAATAATGGTTCAGGCACTACACTCAGTGCTTGACCTCCATTATCAAGTACAGCCTTGGCCGTGGCTCCCATCAGACCTACCGATCCACCGCCTAAAGATGCACAGTGAACAAGAGAACTAGATAAAAAAACAGAAACTTACCATAGACAAGTTTAATGCCATTCTCTGCCAAAAGTTTCCCAAGCTCTATTGATCATCAGAACCCATTCCTTTCCTCCCTCACACTTACTCGTCGCTTCTTCAGCATAAAGAGGACTTGTGCCCATGGATGAAGCACAAAAGACACAAGCTGACTTGATAGCAGTAGGCTTGGCAGAAGGTTTATTTAATTTTGGAAGTGTATTGTTCATGGTGAAAGAGAAAAAAAAAAAAAAAAAGAAAAATAAAAAAAGAAAAAAAAAAGGATTTATAACTGAGTTTTTCTTTTTTTTTTTTCTTTTTTTGAGTTGATGGATGAGAATCAAAAGGAGGATTTATCTCAGTTTCTCTATAGCCGCAGCAAGATGGAAGAGTCATAGTGAGTTCAAGATGCTCCATGTATTTATAGTGTGACACCTGAATAAAAACCTTTTATATAAAAAAAAAAGTATTTATAGTGCGACTATAAAAAGCGATACTCAACAATTGATTATAAGAACAATAAAGATATAAAAATGGAAGCATCAGTCTAAGAGATATAAAGTGGCGAGTGAGTGAATGTTATAGTGAATCAAAAAAGGAATCTTTGCTGATCCTTTTGATCTACCAAATTTTATGTTGGAAAGGAGAGTGTTATAATAAAAGGGCTGAGAGTTAAATAGGTATCTCTAATGAAATTTCCATAGTTCAAATAGAGCAATAGTGATGATGGCAGTAGAAGATGTTTCTTTATAGATTGTGTTGAATCAAAGCAAAGAAAAGTCGAGAGAATACATAAAGTCAATAATGGAATCAATGTGAGTTGGCCAAAGAGACTCTTGGATCAATTTGTCCCAAAAGACAGTCGAACCTTTGCTTTTTTTTTTTTTCACAAAATGTCTCCGCAAAAAAAAAAAAAAAAAAAAAAATTGAAGGGAAAAATAAATCCGAAGAAAACGATTTGATTGGAGTTCACTGATACGAAAAAGGACACTCTTATTGGTACAGGATGATTTCAACAGGACTCTACAGAATAGTGTGTTCGATACGCATAAAGATGCAATCATAAAATACGATTTTATATTGAACTGCTCTTTCTTTCCTTACATCAAAACCCACAGATGGATTGAATCAGCACAAGACATGATCAGTACTGTCTTTGGAAATTCTCTTTTGCTTGGTGTCACATTCTTGTGATGAATTGAATCGTCTCTTTATTCATCGCAATCAATAAGACTTCTGCTGTCTATTGAAAGTCAAAAGGATGCTATAAAGAAACAGAGTCATGATCTAGTCCAGTGAGTTTGATTGAATGTATCACTGATAAAATAAGGGCAGATCGCTTGAAAAGCAATAAAAACAGATAGCTCACATCTCATTCATCTGACAGTATTACAGCAAGCGAGTGAGAAAAAAAAAGGTGTGAATCTAGTAAAAGAGCATCTATTGTCATTTTTATTTGTCTGAGGGGTATGAATGAATATTTTCTGTTTAGTCTAAAATATGGAAAAATGACATTTTTGAATTGATGAGGAATTATAAAGGACTGAGATGAATTAGTTTAGGTGGGATTCATCTGTGGCTCGATAAGAGACGTGTTGGTCGGTCAGTGTGAATGGAAAGAGATGAAGGATGAGACAAGTAGACTTTGCTTTCAAAGTAAATCATTTATTAAGAAGCACGGTTAAATGAAAGCGAGAGAGTTGAGTAAATTGATAAAGATAGTTTGCATCGGTTGTCACCAGCAGTAAAGGAATCATTGGATTCAATAAGGCTGTTTTACATTCTTTTTATTACAGAATAAATAAAATGTACTTTTATTTTTGTCTACGGAATCCATCCTACTTTCGCCTTTTTCCCCCCTTTTTCCCCTTTTTCCTTTTTTATTTTATTTTTTTTGGGAAAAAAAAAAAGAAATTGAATCGGCGAAAAGGATCATTGACGTAGGAATAAAAACAGAATAAGTTGGAATCATGCATTGAATCCTTTTCTTTCTGTTTAAAATGAATACAAAACAAAGTCATCACTCAACATTATTTTCATTTCGTAAAAGCATAGATAGTTCGCTAAAGATTACATCACCCAACTCCTTTAAACAAAGAGTATCCTCTCTGCTGACTTCACCCGTGATGACAAGTTTCAAAGGATTAAGAAGAAAGAGCAAGACGTTAGAGAAAGAAGAGGCGATGAGTGAAGGAGATGAAGATCGATTGGAACCAATACACGTCTTACCGACACCACCCACGACACCTTCTATGATGTCATTTGAAAAAGAAGTGAAATATGATTTAGCTTATCGAGTTCATGAAATATTAGGATCGGCTGTAGAAGAAGTAGATGAAGAAATAGATGATGATTGGGAACAAAGAAGAAATAGGCTACAACAGAGCCTTTTGTATCAAAAGTCTTTCACGATCACCTTTGAATCACAATAACAACTAGACCCCTTTTTGTTTCGTGTCACCCCATCTTTTTCGGAAATCAGTGCGTACAGAGGATCCACATGAACCTTGGAAGTCAGTCGGAATAGAAACAGAATGCGGTAAAGATGAGATGAAAGAGGATGAAGGTACGAGGAACAGATGAATTTCTCAAAATAAAAAGCCCTTTTGGTTAAAGAACCAACCAGTCGGAAAGAGAACAAGTGGCTCTTTTTTTTATTTTTATTTTTTATTTTTTATTTTTTATTTTTTATTTTTTATTTTTTATTTTTTATTTTTTATTTTTTTTTTTGGGGGGCAGAGAAAGGGATGCTTGAATAGCATTTGGGATGTGTCTTTAAAAGTACACAAAAAGAGTTGATGACATGTTATATCATGAATGAGTTGATTCGCTCTAAAGAGTACGAAATTAGGATAAATCCTTCACATCCTTTTCCTCTCTGTTCTCGTTATGTTTAGTAAACAATTCACTTTGGATGAAAACAAACAGTTGGATCCCCCCCCCTTCTTGGTGAAACACATGTCAGGGAAATAATATACAGTTTCCTACTGAGTCTGTGGAAAGAAGGATTAAAGTCAACATGTCCGCCATGCGTTTCAAGTACTAAATGATTCTGTGATTTTATTACAAAAGATGAAAACATAGACACACATAATAATATATACACAACAGACAGCTCCCATTTATCACCCTTGCCTATTTGACCATTCTCTTTCAATCTCTTCATCTGCTTGCTCTAAAGTACATCCCAAGATTTGTTTGACTTGACTTGCCAGATTCAACTTTGGCTTTTGAAAAGAAGGTGAGATAATTAAGATACTGGAAGGGATTTGCCAAAATTGATGTTCTTCTGATGCGATATCTTCTTCATCGGTTGAATAAGTAGAAGGATGATGTGGTGGTAATAAAGGTGGTAATGAATCCATGCTTTATATAAAAATGCTTTTTTATTGTCTTTTATACTTTTTTTTTTAATTTTCTATTTTTAACTTCACGTCATTTTCAGTCCAAAGTAGGCCTCTTTTGTCTACACTAAATTAGGACATGTGGCTGTTACATGAAAGAGATGAATAAAATGGGACCTCCTTGTCTGCTTTCGTTTGTTGATGCAACCTATTCTGGATTCAGTGGCTCGGAATCAACATGAGAGTGACCATTTCCGCTTTTGTCAATCGCTTTCTCTTCTTTGCCATATGATTTCCCCCCCCCCACTTTTTCTCTCTTCAGCAATTCTTTCTCTACTTCAATCAGGCTCTCTCTCTTTCTTTCTTTTTTTTTTCTTTCTTTTTTTTCGCCATGCAGATTTTATCCCACGCCTGTTTCGTGCCTTGCGTACTCGACACGTTGGGTCTTTTTGACTCAAAGATAATCTGGGACTCGAAAAATGCTGAGCTGCTGTGGCATACCACAAATTCCGGATTATCCTTTGCTGGAAACCAACGGCTGACATGAGCCTAAAGAAAAAGTCCCACTGGACGTATGTTTCTGTATTTATAAATCATTGTTATTAAAAAAAAAGGGAGGGGGGCCTATTGATTTCTCTATGAGCGAAAACTGAGTTGTTGTTCAAGAGGTTTAGACCAAAAGTGTGCCTGTGAAGATGGTTTGGAAAGTCACTTTTAAATGAACTGAAACTGACATTGAATTATTTTATGACACTTTATACTTTTTTTGGTTGCTTGTTATTTGCCTATGGACCCATCCTGTCCATCTTTCTGTTGTCCATTGCACCCAATGCACAATATGTCTTGTTGACCGTGTCAAGGTAAAAAATAATGGAGAAAAATGATGATAAAAACTAAGTTGTAAACAGTGCCTTCTTTTGTCTTATTGCTTTATTGATATCAAGTGTCATTTGGTATTTCAGCAAGACCAACAATTACATTAGCATTATTTATAGTATTGCCATTCAAGAAATATGCAGATGGGGATTTTACTTGATGACACGTAAAGCAGAAAATGGACTCAACAGTATATCAGCCAATCCAAATTCACCTTTAAACAAACACGTATTTTCATTTGGTAGGGCATACACTCTTTGACAATGTTTGTTCTGAAATGATAGAGTAGTCTTTGGATATGGATATGCATTAACGAATGCTTCGGTTGGTTATATCTCATTACTCGTCGAATCCATTGGACCAGGTGTGATGATGTGTCCCAGTTGCCCTCAGGCATCACTTTATTTTATTTATGCCATCACGACCACTTTATTTTCACTATTGCACATAGGCTGGATGATGATTGCCTGTGAAGGATACAGTGAGCTACCTCAGAAGAAGGGCTATCTCAAGATCATCTGGGTCATCTTGAGTCATTATGGCGCTTCCTTTGCAGTAAGTGAACCGAATAACAAAAGAGGATTTGATTCATTCCTTTGTATAGACAACATTGAATTCATCCACATCTGTCAACTATGGCTGTATCGCCTCCATTTTTATCTGCCTGTTCATCATCCTCGTCTCTTTATCCATCATCATCCATTCACTCAAATCAAAATTCAAACTTTTGCATTAACCCTCCCAATAAACCTTGAATGAACAAGATCCATTCACCACTGTGATACAATGACCCTCTCCCTATCAATCCATGTCGTCCTCATTTTTTTTTTCATCAACCACGGTTCAAGGGGGGGCGGGAGGGGCAAATCGTGATGGTATTTATGAGGAATCTGTGCATTTTCAGTTTCTAGTTAAAAAATCGGCTTGGTAACACAGATCTACCTCATTTTGGACATGGTTTTGATTTCTTCCCATTGTTATGTATGTTTTATCACCAGGCGGATTCATCTCAAAGCCATTCCATTCATTTGAAAACAGAGACATTTTAACAGGGCCATTGGCAATAAGAACATGATTCGACAGTCTTTTGACAAGTGGGAAACCAGGGGGGAGAGAGAGAGAGAGAGAGCACTGCGGAGAGTTGAGTGAAGAAATGAGTGATTTTTTTAGACGGTTTGAATTAAAAGAGTTTAGGTTGAAGAGAGAGAGAGGGGGGGGACTTGCTAGTGACGACAATGTGTATAAATCATCCATTTCTTCTTCTTTCCTTCTCTTTCACAAATGACTGTTTCTGAATATCTCATCTGGCATCGATTTCTCTCGTTGTCTTTCACCATCCTCCTCGTCCTTCTCTCTCTTTACGACTACAGCCTGACATCCGAAGCGGTCTCTGTCCACGAACGAAGCCCGGTGATCCTGATCTCACAGGTCGTCCTGGACCGTCGACTGATCTCGACCTTGGTGGCCTCACAAGCGTCCATCTTTTGCTCTCTGCTGGTCATGCTGATCGACCCTGGTACGGAAAGTTCAGTGACCGAAAGGGTCTGTCAGGTGCTGATGCCACTCGGGTTATCGGCCAGTTGGCTGTTTTCGATCGCGTTTGATCTCAAGACGATGAGCCAAAGTGCTCTGTTTGGATTGACACATGGTATGAAATACATTTGTGCCTTTTTGTTTCTGACCGAATCGTTTGTGACGGGTATGGAACGTAAAAAGATTGAATTGTCTTTGGATGAAAAAATATAAAATATGTGGCAGCATGCCAGAAAAAAATAGAATAAAATTGATCTTCCCCCCCCCCCTTTTTTTTTTCATCATGTCACTCGTTGCCTATTACAAACATTGGACTTCCTTTCTTTATCTTACCTTACGGTATCCAACGATTCAAATCTATACAAAGACGCCATCGATCCTTGCTGGAAATGAACTTTCGGGCACGATAGTGATAGAGTATCCTAGCAACCTGTTTGGTATCACGGTAACCATGATTGGTAAAGAAGGTATACAGGCATGCGTTGTATGACGATGGGCTATTGCTAACATCGTAAAGTGTGTCAACATAAACATATATTTCTAAAAGACACCATCCTTCGCATTGATTCGTTGGATATGCAAAAGAGATTGACGAGGACCATACCATTTCAATACAGATTACACCATCTATTCACTGGTACCTACAAAAAGCAAAGAGGAGGAAGGTCGATTGAGTACCATGTTCAATGGTAACCCACCTCGTATTTATCTTATTTCGTGTACTGATATCTCACATAAGCGAACTGTGGTATACTCGATTTGGTAAAATTGAACATGTAAAGATAAAGAAACCGATCACGGTCTATTCGAATGTGAGTCACTGGTTACGTGAAGAGCAGGCTCTATCCTTTTTATTTAATAACAGACAAGTATGGATGGATGTCTGTCTGCCACAGAGAGTATGGATATCTGATAATACAGCGATTTCGATTCATATGTTCATCCAAAACAATCATCCTCGACAGCCTGTAAGTCACATGCTTGGAGTGTATCCCATCTGACAATACGATTGAATAGCTAAATGAAGTAAAGTTGAAACTAACAAGACAGATAGGAAAGAGGATAAAAGTAATAGCTACAAATTCAAGTCGAGCATGGTGGCAGCCTTTGATGCCCAGAGCACAAGATGAGCTGACAATGACCATTCAACCACCGGTAAGGAAAAAAAAAAAAAAAAAAAGAGGCACTGTTTTTGACAGATGGAATGAATAGTCAAATGAGTTTTCGATTGATCAACAAAAGGAACTGAACATTTCGTTCTTTGTCCAAGTCTTTATCCGTTTTCAAAAGTAAGCAAGAAAAGCAGTAGGACAATGTGTTAATGTGCAAAAAAGATGTAGCGAGATACTCGTGGCCAACCTACCCATCCTGCTCGTTCACCCCATGTCCGCCTCCTCCATCCGTCCTTCATCCACTCATGCCTCATTTTTGACTCAGCCGCCCACCCTGGCGATCACCCAAAGGACACTGTCGGGCAGGATAAAGCACGGTCTGACGGACTGGATGCATCTGTCTTTGGCCTCTGTGGGTTCTGAAGCAAGCACGATACAGAACGTGACGAGCTTTGCTTCTGAAAAGGTTGAAATTCCTTCCGTGTGAGGAAGAGAGAGAGGGTATTTATTATAAAAGAGGCTTTTTAGCCATCCAACAATTAAATCGTGTGAACGACCGGTATCTTTCGATTTCTTCAACGGCTTGACTCATCATTTGATCGTATGCGGTTGATGTCAAACCCCAGTTGGACATGAATTCATTCTTTTTGTTTTTAAATTGTGCTTTTTGTATATCTAAATTCATGAATCCAAAATGTTTTAATTCTAACAGACAGTGAGCATGAGACGTTTACATGAGCACCCGATTACCTGTCTCATCTGGCCATTCTCCAAGTGGCACATCAATCACTTTACACTCGATTCCTTCAAATCCAATCTGGTTTAATAAGATGGGTATTTGCTGTGGATCCAAAGCAAGGTTCTGTTGTTTGCATTGATCTCTGTAATGCTCCCGTATTTCAGTGGAAACGGGTCCCAGTTGATGATTGAATAGCTCATGTTCCACTAATTCTATACACGCACCCTTCTTCAACACTGTAAACATCTGTCTTAGCACAATAGGCCAATGTTCTTTTTGTAGCCTGGTCCCCATGTTCCTCTGATAGACGCTATCAAGCACAGATTAGTTTTCCCTCTCTCTCTCTCTTCTTGTGATTATTTCTCATATTACAAATCGACGGTGTTTGCAGGAATAGGCCAAGTGTGTACGATGTCAGTACGATAATAAGTTTGGTTTGGTAATTGAATATCAGGCAATTTCGAATCCAACCCAATGATTTTTGCATCTGGATATTCTGTTGCTACTTCTATTGTCCAGATGCCATCATCAAGCCCACTTTTTACTATGATGGATGGTGATTGATTGAAGGTGGTTAATATATTACGTTTGTTGACTAATTTCAACATATAATGCTACAACACTTGTAAATAAAAAGATGAATACAAACAGAAGGGTTCATTACCATCCTCTGATAACGATCCTTTTCTTTTATTTCTTCTTCATTTTTCACAGGGACTAAATTTTGATTTTGCTTTATGAAACAATCTGTAATAGATCCGCGTCTGCTACCAGCATTACTAGTATTACTCGAGGACTTTGAACATTCATATTTCTTCTTGTGTGATAACACTCTACTCGTTTGATTTCCCATGTTTCTTTTTTAATATAAAGAAATGATATAAAAAAAAGGAAGGGGGAAAAAAAAAAAAGAAAAAAATAGTTCCTTGTTTTTTTTTATTTTTCTGGGTTGACAGGTAATACAAAGAAAGGGGAAAAGATTTTACCTTACAGAAAAAAAAAGCAGATATAGATAGATTTTTACTTTCTATTCTTCTTTTCGTAATTTACGGGGTTTATTTTCTAATTTATGTTTTAATAAGGGTTTTAAAGGGGGTATTTCATCATATGGATTAGCTGAACACCAAGGCTTCTACTTGTTTCATTAGTTATCTTTCATCTTTTCTTGTTCTATACCTTGGATATATGCTTTGAGGGGTCGATTGGACGAAGATCAAGTGAAACGGGTGGGTCTGGTTTCAAATAAGCGCTGTTACCTAAAACATTGGGTATTTTACAACAACCAGGTGATTTCCATGTTTCCTTTTTTACACTGAGTCAATGTTTCATAAAGAACGTCCTTCTTTTCTTCTTGGCTTACTTTATTATTTGAAGTCATTTTGTTTTTTGAAAAAGAAAATAGAAAAAACAAAAAAAATGCTCAAAAATTTAAAGAGTTGTGTGTGTGTGTGGTGCATGTGTGTTATTATTATCACCTGTCATTATAGTTTATTAAAACGAGGAGATACAAAAGATGATAGGAGCGATTATTTATTGACATTAAATTCATTACAAGTTTCATTTATTTTTACCTTTTGACTGTCAGTGCCCATTCTTATTGTGAACGACTTGTTTCTGACGAATGAAAAGTACACAGCTGAGTTGATAAGAAAGGATCAATGCTTCTCGTGTGATTGACACAATCCAACAGAAAACAAGACAAATGGCGTACATTGACAGTGATTCAGAAAGAGTAAAAGGAGTGTCATCATCCAATTTGCTCATTTCCCACAAAACAGATCAACCCAAACACAGCTTACTTTGCATCTTTATTTGTAGATCTTCATCCACTTTTCATTGGTCATCCTTCTCATGCCTTATTCATCAACTTGGCTACGAGTCACATCAGTTTCACAAAATTTTTTTTTCGCAAGTCACGCTAAAGATGAAAACTATAAATACCAAGCTCACTTTGCAATCTTTGTTAGAAGGGGGGGATTATTCATATCCCTCTCCTCTTCTATCTATCTAATAAACCCTTTTTTTTTTTTAAAAAAAAAACATGTCTTCATTTCTTGATTGTTCTACTGCCAATGATGTCTTGAAAGAGTACGGTCGTCGTGATGGTCTTTCTGTTGAAGGTCTGATGGATGAACAACTCAGTGGTGGGTTGACCTACAACGATTTCTTGATCTTGCCCGGTTTCATTAACTTTGCTGCCGAAAAGGCTTCTTTGGAATCCAAGATTACCAAAAACATCTCTCTCAAAACTCCCTTCTTGTCTTCTCCTATGGATACCGTGACTGAATCCGAGATGGCTATCTCCATGGCCTTGTCTGGTGGTATTGGTATCATTCATCACAACTGTTCTGCTGAAGAACAAGCCAAGATGGTTCGTACCGTCAAGAAATTTGAAAACGGTTTTATTACTGATCCTGTCGTCTTGTCTCCTGAACACACCGTGGCCGATGTCAAGAACATCAAGGAAAGATCTGGTTTCTGTGGTGTTCCAATCACTGGTAAGTGACGGTGGATGTAAACGAAAGGAAAGAAACTGACTGTTTATAGAAAATGGTAAGCTCCACAGCAAATTGCTTGGTATCGTCACTGCTCGTGACATTCAATTCCATGCTGATGATAGCACTCCATTGAAGGAAATCATGACTACCGAACTCGTTGTTGGTCAAGAAGGCATTACCTTGAAGGAAGCCAACGAAATCTTGTGTTCCAGCAAGAAGGGTAAGCTCCCTATCGTCGATGCCGCTGGTGCTCTTGTCGCTCTCTTGGCCCGTTCTGATTTACTCAAGAACCAAAACTACCCTTATGCTAGCAAGAGTGCTCAATCCAAGCAACTCTTGGTCGGTGCTGCTATCGGTACACGTCCTGATGACAAGGAGCGTTTGGCTCTTTTAGTCGAAGCCGGTTTGGATGTTGTCGTCTTGGATTCCAGTCAAGGTAACTCTGTTTATCAAATCGACATGATTCGCTGGATCAAGCAAACCTTCCCCAAATTGGATGTCATTGCCGGTAACGTCGTCACCCGTGAACAAGCTGCCAACTTGATCGAGGCTGGTGCTGATGGTCTTCGTATCGGTATGGGTTCGGGTTCGATCTGTATCACTCAAGAAGTCATGGCCTGTGGTCGTCCTCAAGCCACGGCTGTTTACCGTGTTTCTGAATTTGCTCGCAAGTTTGGTGTTCCTACCATTGCTGATGGTGGTGTCGGAAACGTAGGCCATATTGTCAAGGCTTTGGCCCTTGGTGCCAGTGCTGTCATGATGGGTGGTCTCTTGGCCGGTACAGAGGAAACTCCAGGTGAATACTTCTATCACGAAGGCCAACGTCTCAAGCGTTACCGTGGTATGGGTTCTATTGATGCCATGAGCCAAAAATCCGCTACTGGTAAGGACGGTAATGCGGCCACCAAGCGTTATTTCTCTGAAGGTGATGCGGTCAAGGTCGCTCAGGGTGTTGTTGGTAACGTGTTGGATAAGGGTTCCGCTCGTAAATTCATCACTTATCTCATCACTGGTGTTCAACACTCCTTGCAAGACATTGGTTGTAGCAGTGTCACTGACTTGAAGAACAGTGTTTATGCTGGTCAAGTCCGTTTCGAAAAGAGAACTGCTGCTGCTCAAATGGAAGGTGGCGTTCACGGTCTTCACTCTTTTGAAAAGAAGCTCTTCTCTTCTTAAATCATAAATATTACTCATTGATACGCACATATATATAGACTCTTTTTATCATTTGTAAATTATAAAAAAAGAAATAAAGCATTTGATATACATATTTTTTATAGCTCTCTTTCTCTCTTTATTAAAGCACAAAAATGGGGTAAACTGATGAAAAAATAAGTATACAATTTTACATTGATTCAGTGGTTGTGATAACATCGTCAATCTTCAAGATCATCTTGACCAATTGAGTGGCCAACAAAAATTGTTGACGTTTTGAGATAAGAGGATCATAAACGTGTTGTTCCTTCATGTTGTTGGATCCTCTATATAAACAGTCTACACCCAATTGAGGGTTGTTTGTCGTAGCTTGTTCGGCCTTGACTTCAGCCAAGGTTTCAATAGGTGGCAAACCAGAGTTTTCAGCAAGAGCCAAAGGTGTAGCATCCAGAGCATCAGCAAAAGCACGCATAGCATATTGTTCAATCGATGAGATCTCATCAGCCACTTTGGAAATGGCCAAAGAACAACTGATTTCAGCAGCACCACCACCATAGACAACACGGTTATCACGTACCAAGTTTCTAACAGCACACATGGCATCGTGAAGGGAACGCTTGGCTTCATCGATAATCATCTTATTACCACCACGAACAAAGACAGTGACAGCACGGGTATTTGCACATTCCTCAATCACCAACATTCTATCCTTGGTTGTACCAAATGCCAATTCACGAACAACACCGGCCTGACCTAACTTTTCAGATGAAAGATCTTCAAAGCGAGGGACGATACGGCCGTTGGTGGCGATAGCAATCAACTCAATCTCAGGTCCACCTACCCAACGAACAGCAGGCAACTCGTTTTGTAACAACAAGTGGTTGGCTTCATCATCAAAACCCCATTGACAGATAACCAAGTTAGCGCCAGAGTCCTTGACTTGCTTGATCATCGTCTCAAACTTTTCTTTTTCGTAGCTCTTGAGCTTTTCGTATTCCTCAACGCTGGTGATATCAAGCTTGTGCTTTGTCTTGGGTCTAGGGGGTTCAAAGGCACAAGTCAAGATAGCAATCTTGGCATCATGAACCTCACGAGGCATCTGAGGGTGAGACATGTCCTTGTCAACTACCACACCACGTACCAAGAGAGTATCCTCTAATGATCCACCCAATTTACCGTCTACCTTGATCAATTCAAAATCAACATCCTTTCTTTCTAAATCGGCAACGGACAAGACTGCGTTCACTGCAATATCAGCAAATTGTTCATGACATTTGGAAACACTGACAAAAAAAGAAATATGAGTATGCTACTGCTCTGTTTTCTTCCTTTCAGAAACTTACATTTTACTGCCCAAACTAGTCATTGCTGTCTTTTTCAAATTATCCAAGTGCTCTTTACTGAATTCAATTGTATCTGAGATTTTATCCAGGTGTTGAACAGCTACATTACAAGCACGTTCGAAACCATCTGCAATACGAATGGGATGAATACCACGGTCTAAAAGTTGTTCACATTGTTCTAAAAGAGATCCAGCCAACACTATAAAAAGGATATTAATCTCCAACTGTTCCCATCCCATCTTTTTTTTTTCTTTTCTTTTGTTCTTTACCAACAACACCAGTTGTACCATCTCCAATTTCATCATCTTGACTTTTAGAAAGTTGAACTAATAATTTTGCAATTTGATGTTCAACAGACATTTGATCCAAAATAGTAGCACCGTCGTTGGTTACTGTGATATCACCATCAGGAGAAATCAAGATTTTGTCTAGACCCCTTGGTCCCAGTGATGATTTAATGATGCTTGTAACAGCTTTTGCAGCCAAAATGTGAGACTAAGAAAGTGTGTCAAAAAAAAAAAAAGATGGAAGCGCGTGTCTTTATTTCTCTCTTACTCGAATAGCATCTAAACCATGTAATCTTGATTTCTGTTGACCTTCACGAACAATAATAAAAGGTCTACCATATTCATCGGTTGCATAGACTGCAGAGTTGGGATCAATTTTAGCACTTGCCATCTTTTTTTTTTATTTAAAAAGAAAAAAAAGGGGGGAGGAAAAATTTGCACGTCAGTTTTGGACAGAAAGTTTCTGGGTTTAGAAATCAGTAAGGAGCGAGTCTTTTCTCTTTTTTTAGTATCCTTTCAATTGTCAACGTATCGTATTTGACTCTAGGCATTATCCGTATTGATAAATGAATCCATGTCTGAATGGTAGTCAAAGTGTATTCATTTATTTGGTGTAAAAGAATATTATAAACAAAATAAAATGGTAATTTCTCCTTATTCATTTCATACGATCGACTTTAAGTCTGAAACCAAAGAACTCTATCAAGCGAGCTCATTCGATCTTATGCCTTGCTAATTCGACTTATGAGAAGCTTTTATTTCTTGCCTTGTTCTTGAAAGAAAAAGGATAAGCGTCCTGAAAGAATAGATTACTGTCTCGGAGTCAACGGAGGTAAGAGATATTCTCAAATGATCGCAAACACAAGGTGCATACTGTGAATTTAATAATGCAAGTATAGTAAGAAAAAATCACCCTTTAATCTGTAGGCTAGCAATGAGGAAAGATCGATTGAAAAAAGGCTGATAAATCACAAGTAATAACAATCGCATTTGCTTCTAGCCATGAGGCATAAAAGTACAAAACTTTATCTTTTTATGTCCTCATGAGTTCTTGAAGGGGTAATGCATAAGGGCATTAAGCCATTACACATTCAACAATCTAACTACCCTTTATGATATATTTAGAATGGTTACTGTTAAAAAAGGAAGCTTGCATTTATTGTCAATAAACAGCTGTCTTTTCTTTGTGACTTTTTATAAAGATAGTCAATATGAAGATGATGTTCAAAACAAAAGTTGTATTATCTTACATACAGCTATCTGCAATCAGGGTTGAGAAATCACTAAAATTAGAATGTGTAAAGATACCAGTGTCTATGTTGCTAGATTCAAGTGTCATCATCCATCCAAAGCATCAAGACGTGACAGATCTATGATTACAGCAGTAAAAGCAATACCATCAGTTTCTTTTTTTTTTTTTTTTTTTTTTTTTTGGGATTCATTACTAGCCCAATCATGGTATTAAATCAATTTGTGAAGCATATCTGGTTGCCTAATCTATCCATTCCATTTATTGAATCATCAAAATTGTTCTCTTATAGCAGTAATGAAACTGCCATGTATTTTCTTTTCTAATTCAAATCTTTCAAGCTTTACTTCAACTGTTGTTGGTATGGGACAATCATATCATATCATCAATATACCCGACAAGTATGACTATCATTGTATGAACACTACAGAAAAATTTAATAGAAGCGATATGTGTCTAGCGCTGGAGCAATCAAAATTTATCAGTTGGTCGAGTCTATGAAAAATGTTACATGACGAAAGCTTGAGTATACTAATAAGAATTGAATGCATTTGATGAAACTGTCCTTTTTTTAACAAGATACATATGAAGTCAACTTTTTAACAGTAACCAGACATATTAGCATGAATATACTTGTATAACTTTACTATGTCGCTTGTTACAGCTTATTCTATTTCACAAGTAAAATATTCCCTTCCTTTCTGTATATGCCTGAATATCCTTACCAACTTTTATATAGATTCTAACGTTTCATTCTTTGGAATGAATTTATTTTTCGACAAGTTGTATATTTATATAGAGTTATGAAACTAATGTACTAGTGAAGCAGACTGAATCGCCAAGTATGTTGCATCAACTGGGCGAGTTGTATAAAATAATACAAACATATCATCAACAATGCACACAGCTACATAATAACTCTGTTTTGCCAAATGTAAAATCCGAGACAAAAACTAAAAAGTAAAAAGGCAATAGTTGTGAAATTGAAAGTTGTATATATATAGCTTTATTAATAAAAGTAGTTGAAGCTATTTATGCTTTTTGAACGTCTCAATAGTTGCTGTTATTTCAATTGATCGGTTAAAAATAATTACATGGGAAGGATGGGAAGATAAAGAAAAGATAGTGAACAAACGTTAGTCGCTGCCTTCTCGACAAATCAAGGAACAATGAAGTGGATAAACTATTGATCTGACATTCCTGAAATCAGCCTCTGATATACTAGTTATGATACCAATAAGAACAATAGGACAAAGATGGCTATTGCAGAAGTCCAACACTTATTAGTAGAGAGCTAATTTGACTATAGTTCCGCGATATCTAAGTTTATTCATGAATGTTCACTTATTTATGTAAATACAACATTTCTCCTTCTAATTTAAAGCAAACGGTAAAAGGAAAAGTGAAGGTTCAGGAAAGAGTAAGGGCCATACAAAATAAGTGCGATAATGACCATACAGTAGTTAAATAGACATAGTATAACTGAGGATAGATCGTAGTAGTAAGCTGTCATAAATACCTGATAGTAAAAAAAAACCTTTTTTAGGAAAAATTATCCTAGGGAAAAAACGGTCAACTACTTGGACAATTTAACGCCTTGATCTCTTGTTTCTACTGTGATGATCACGAGTAGGAACGGTACGTTTAGATAAGTTTGCTTTCTTTGAGACAGCAGCATTATTACCTGCTTGATGACAATCCCAATATGTTGCAATTGAAGATCGATCATCAAAACTAGAAGTTGGTTCCCAAGTGTAATCTGTAGGATCATCCTACCCTTTCCAATGAACAAGACACTGATAATTACCTGGAGTCACATTGTGTTGTATAATTGCTTGTTTAAATAAAATATGCATTATCTATATCCTGAGTTTCCTTAATACGTTTAGCCAAAGAAGAGATAACGACTTCAGTAGCATATTTAAATTTGTTTTCTATTGATTTAGAATCTACAGCTTCACTTCTAAGAGTAGGTTTCATATGAGAATAATCTTTCATATCACTTGGTACTTTATTGAAGATTATTGTGTATGGTCTATTCTTATGAAGTCTGGAATATTTCAGATTCATAGCATATTGGGTTGCAGGTACATATAGATCCCAATCTTCTTTTCTTCCTTGTAACTGTTTAACAATAGTCTTTTTAGTAATTCCTACAAATGCTTCATTGAATGAGTTACCAAGGGGATTAAAAGGGTTAGGCACTCTCTTATCGATACTACTGTTATTAATAAGTTCAGTAACGATGGTAGCAGTAAACTCTTTTCCGTTATCACTAGCAATGATCTTAGGCCAGCCGAAAGTACAGAAGATATCAACAAGCTGTTGGGCTATAGTAAGAGCTTGTTTATCAGGAATGGCTTTCAAGATAGTAAAGCGAGAAAATAAACCAACCATGACAAGAAGGAAATTATTTCCGCTCGTAGATGTTATATTAAAAGTGCCGAGGTCCATAACCCAATGATCTAGAGATCCCTCAGGTAGGATACTTCTAGGGGGATGATAGCCTGTTTTGGCAATGTTAACCATTTTGCACTCATGACACTTGGATATGACATCCTGAATATCTTGACGTAAATTAGTCTAACGGAGTTTATCACTATGATTGGTTTGTTCTATGGCTTTAATTCCATAATGACCTAATAAGTGTGCCTTTAATATTATATCTTTTCTTTCCTCAAGAGATGATGTGATATAATCTTCATATTGCAAAGTGCGATGCAATAAGGGTTTTGATGATGATGATGATGATGGTGTTGCAGAAGTGACTGCATATGTTTGTGTTTCATAACTTGGATTTTACTTTCAAATTTGGTTTCTTTTTTTCTTTTTCTTTTATCACGGATATTGTAGACGGCAACATTGTTGACATTGTTACCTCTCTAGTTTATTGTCATCTGGGAATAAACAACCAAGTGCGTCTGGGATAATATTCTTAATGCCAGGACAATGAGCAATATCAAATAAATATTCAAAAATTGTTTCACACCAAACAAGTATGATAGCATTTGGAACATCTTGCTCCTTGATATAAATCAAGGCTTTGTGATCAGTTATCAAGGTAAAATGACGGCTATATATTCATTTATTATATCTCTCAAATATGAATACAATCGCTAACAACTCTCGTTTGTTTGTATGATAACGACGTTCGGTAAAAAAAGAGATCTGCAGCAAAGGCGTTATATTTAATGACTTGGTCGATGACTTGATAAACGACACCGCCGATACCATAAGCACTAGCATCTGTTGCGACGTAGAATGGGTACTTAAGGTTAGGAATGTGAATAACTGGGGCATTCACCAAGGCATCCTTAATGTTACGAAAACTGCATTCATGGGTTTCATTCCAAATTCCTTTTAAAGAATTAAGAGATCGTAACCGGTCAAGTGGAGCAGTCAAGCGAGAAAACATAGGTAAACTATTACGGAAATAGTTTGCAAATCCAAGAAAACTCATGACTTGTCTACCAGTTTTAGGTGTGGGCCAAGAATGTATATTTGTCAGTTTACGTTGATCAGGGATTAGAGAACCATTGTTACCAATAGTCCATCCAAGAATGTTTACACAACTTTGTGCAAAATGTGTCTTTTCAACATTAATAATTAAGTTTGCAGCAGTAAGACGTTTCAACACTTCACGGACATACTCAATATGTTGATTCATGTCACCAGAGCTGAAGACACATAGATCATCAATATAGAGTGCAGTGTAAGGAAGATCTGCGAACAAATTTGTAAGAACACGCTGTACAATGTTACCGGTACTTGTCAAGCCAAAAGAACGATAATGAAATTGATATTGCCTACTGGTAAATGGATGAGCAAATGCGGTTTTGGATCTAGTAGATCCCTGGATGAGAAAACGATGGAAGCATGTTCGTATGTCAAAAATGGTAAATACAGCAACAGAACCCATACGTTGATGAAGATCATTGATTGGAGGTAAGGGCATTCTATCAACATTCTTCACAAGTTGGTTAAGCAGATGTGGATCAATAACTGCTCTTTTCTTAGTGTATAATCCGTTTGCATCCTTTTTTCCAGCAAGAAAAATAGGGTTATTGAAGCGAGTTTGGAAGGAGCAGGATCAATGACACAGTCATCCAATCAAGTTTGAATTTGGTCTTCCATAATCTTTCTATTAGCAATAGCAATTTTGCGATGCTCTCAATAAGCAAAGGCATTGGGCTCAGTATCAAGAGTAATGATAGCACCAGGCAAATTACAATGAAAAGACATGGGGATACTCGTGTTAGCATCTAACAAAGGTTGAATAGTGCTCATCAATTGTTGTCTTTCCTGTTTAGTGCCAACAGGAGTTTCATTTGGCTTATAGTCATCAGGGTTAACTGGATCAGGTATTTTAAGAATATTACAACTTAACCAGGAAGTAGTTAATCCTGTTGAACCTATTCTTAGTTTAGGTAAAATGCCAAGTCCTAAACAAATGGGAACATCACTGCTAAAATCAAACACTTCGAACTCATATGACAAACGGATTTGGTTATAATGAACAGTAAGATTTGTTATACCTAATCGGCTTATATTACTTGAACTATCATGTCCTAACTTGATCGAACCTTGATTATGTATTGGAACTAAACCAAGTGCCGAACAGAGCGAAGGAGACGCACACGAAAAGACGAACCGGCATCAATCATGGCCCATGTTTTGATGTGCTCTATAATAATAAGAACATAAAGCATAATAGTGTTTGAAGGCGCTTTGGAAAAGATGTGATGTATAATGTACTTACATGCCTGAGCAGCTTCAATCACAGTGAGGACTTTTGCAACATCAATGTCCATATCATCTGACGAATCGGAAACAGAAACAGCGGGACCAGCAGCATCAGTCTTACGACCAAAAGACACATCACTACTACCTGCAGTAGGAGTGGCAGAAGAAACAGCAGAAATAGAAGTACCATTATCAGAGGAAGCAACGGGAAGACAAGGAAGAAACAAGGGGTTCGACTCATTTCACGAAACATATGGGAAGGCCAGCAAAAGCAGAGTCGTGAACCGAAGAACCAGTTGAATGACCCTTTCCTTTACATGGGTAATTAGGATGCCAATTGTCAGCACCACAAAAGCAGCACGGTCTTCCCAAACCAGAAGGTAGGTTTCTTGAATTCTGCTGACAGGTAGCAGAACTGGAAGAAACATCAACTCGGGTAGAACTTGAACAAGAGGAAGCTTTCTTCACAGCATGACATTCATCGTTGCTATGCTTGGTAGTCTTGTGGAAGTTGCAATACTCCTTAGAATCCTTTGGATAAAGTGCAGTATGAGCAGCAGAACCAAAGACAAAACTAGAAGATTTCTTTCGACCAAAAGAAGCAAATTCATTGATCACG
>NW_027137832.1:2481556-2485765 GCF_000149305.1 Rhizopus delemar RA 99-880
ATGTTTGACAGTATATTATATCCATCGTATCATAAATACCGATTATTCGTTTAAGTAATTTGGTTAGTATAACGTATAGTAGCAGTATATGCAGTGCTGTAACTTGTTCTGTATTTCTTTTAACTTTATGATGGGTTAAAATAGGAAAAGCTGGTAAACCCTAACGGTAAGACTTTTTGGTTTATGCTTCTTTTTCTTTTTTGTCTGCTTAATGTGCATTCCTAGCTTTAGCTGTTGAATGATTTTCAAGCTCGCTTTGCTATAAGGAAACAAATTTGAGAATATCATGGCTTATATAGCGCCTTTCTTTTCCTTTTAAGGTTAAAGATTGCTTGCTCATTATTTATAGTCGACACAAGAGACTGTTTCAAACACTCCTAAGCTAATCTCGGTTGTAAAGTAAAATTCTGTGTATATAAAAAGAACATGAGTAAACACAAAAAGAAAAGAATAAAAAATAAAAAAAAAGGGGGAAGGGAAGAAAAGAGAGATAATCATCTCAACATCAAAGATAATCAGGTAGACACAAAGTCTCTTTCTCTCTTTCCCTTCCTCTTTCCTTCTCTTTTATTTATTTATTGGTAGATCATTTGTTTAAAGCATCGTCTTGTATCAAGCCATGTACATACAATAACCAAACACTTGCAGCTGTCTTTTCCCATTTTTATCATCTTGTGTCACTTACCTCGACTTGACCCTATTCTACACATATTCATCTCTTGAGTATCACTATCCATTGTTGCATAGTCAACTACCAGATACACTTCTCTTATAGACCTTTCTTTAGCTATTGCTTTTGTTTTTGTTTCGATAGATAAAGAATTGATGTTGCTATGACCTTATTTCCTCTTTAGATCCATTACTTGTCTTCCATTGTCTATAATCATTGCTGTTTCTTTTGTTTTCTTTTTTTTTTCTTTTTATGTATGTACATGTATATTATTCCATATATCTACTAGCATAGGTCATATATCCTATACAATATCACAACTGAAGCAAAAATAAAAAAAAGTCATCATAGGGTTACAATAAGGTTTGTAGTGATGAATACTTGTCCGGCTTTTCTTTTTTCTCTCCTCTTTCTACTACTACTATTGGTACTGTTATTATTGCTTCTGCTTAGACTGTCTATTGTGAAACTATTATGTAGAGAGTGTCCTAACTTTAGAGTGTGGCCCAAGCAACTTTTTTAATTTGGCAGACTTGCATCTCGAGGTAGTAACCTCTCTCTTTTAGCTGATGAAATAGTGTTGTTTATTCTATTGTTATTCTTATTATCACATTATTTTTGGTGCGTTGTTAGCTACAAAGGTATATAAGAAAAAAAGGGGGGAGTTTCTTCTAAAGAGATGTGTCAAATTAAAAGAAGCAGGTTGTAATTACTGACATTGCACCTTGAGCTGACGTTTTTTTTTATGTTGAGAAAGAGAGCCAGCTATCTTCTTTTCTTGTTTTGTTGGTATTTACTTCAGAGAATTGTAATGCTGCTTTAACAAGATTCATAGTGTTTACAAATGAAAAGAAAAAGGGAAAGCTTGTTCAAGTAAACAGTGTGCTTATGTAACACATTTTATTTATAACTCTACACACAAGGTCCTTGTGCAACAATAGTGATACCAGAGCAGTTGTTCTCGATACACCCGCTTTAGAATCCGTTTCTCTTTTACCCTTTTCTGCATTTGGTCATCTCGTACATAGCCAGTCTGCAAAGACTTGACCTACTTGCTTACTTTTCCATATATGTTGATATCTCTTTGTCATCTTTTTAATTGCATCTATAATCATTATATAAAAAGAGAGAGAGCAAACACATTGTATTCTTTATTTACTTGACATGCAAATAAAAATAAAACAACCTTTTATCCACTACAACATCTATTTGTTACATGCCAAGTACTTTATCTATGCTTATAAGTCAGCAAGTAGGCGATACATTCCCAAGTTCCTTAAAAGGAAGGTGAAAAGGGGAAAGTCGGTGTAAGTATGGTTACACTATATACCTTATTAGTCTTGCTTACGTGCTTGTCTTTAGCTTCTTTACTCATCCTTCCTCATTCTTCCTCATTGGTGTAAACATACTTTTTCATAACCAAATACCTTTAGACACATAAAAGGCAAGAAAAGAAAGCAACTAAGCAAAAGAACAGTAGCAGCTACTTTTTCATCTCTTGTCTTCATTTGAATGCAAACTTGCCTGAGAAAAATAAAAAAAACAAAAGAAGCTTTCTAAAAGAAAAAAAACGTAAAGCAGACAAAGCATACTATCAATATACTGAGTACTTAGCATACATACCAACTGAATGATATAAAAAATAAAAGACGTGACTCATCACTCATTAGATTCCTTTTGAGAATGCTAATTAAGGAATCTCAACTTTACCACCAGCTTCTTTCTTTTTGTTTTTCTTTTTTCTTTGCTTTGTCAATCATACACTACCTGGTCTTATGTTTATTTTATTACACAACTTGACTTTTCAATTAAAAGAGTAGAGATAGGATTAGAGGAATGCTTAGCAAAACAATTGGTTTAAAAACAAACAAGTAACTTAGACAAAGCAAAAAGTGAAAGGTAAAAAGACAAGAGGAATATTTAGGAAGTATTTTTTATTAAAAGTGATTTTTCATTTTTATTTGATATAAAAAAAAAGCTGACATTGTTAGCCATATTTTCAAAAAAGAAAATATGTTTCCAGGCACTGCCACGTGGAGGCCATGTCTTTAAGTGCCCTTCGCTTTCGTCTTATCTTTATACTGCAGAGGAAATCGACAACGCTACGGAGACGTGATGGGAGGAGCGGTTCTCCCACCACGAATGAGAGATGAACAAAACGCCAACAGTTTCAAAGAAGAAAATAATTTTGAAATTTGGCTCCTCTTTTTATACTTTTTTTTTAAAAAAAATTATTTGAAAAAAGGTCACTTCTTAACAGTCAAACCAAAGTCACCTACAGCAAAAGGATTTCATTTGTTCCTTTGGTTACATACGAGTACTAATTCAGTAATTTTTTTTTCCCTCATTCCTTGTTTAATATTAAATATTACTCCTTGTTCTAAATAATCCAACAGCTTAGTCCATATTAATACTCCATTTTATTTACTTTAATGCGGCGCTCCTTACAAAAATATGACAGCTTTTGGACTGATACCTAGAGTCAGGGATCTTATTCGATTAAATTCATCTGAGAAGAATTCGGAATATACAATTTATAGCTTTTTGTGGACAATACAATACAACTGGTTCACTACATTTCATCATATAAAAGAATCATTCTTTAAATACAAATATTGAATATTCACCTAGCAACAATAGCATATGTTCAATACAAAGCAGATTATTAACTGTTATAGAAATTATTTCCCAAAAAAAAACTTATCACATTTTATAATAAAAAAGCTTTAAGGCTACCTCTTTATATATTTTTAAAATGAGATGTTATACTATGGAACTATAACTACAAAACTAAGCATATAAGCTCTTATAATCAACTATACAACAGCGATAATCAAGTTCATATGTCGTTGAATAGGTGTGTTTTTGATTACTAATGCATAACATGACTTTGTTGCTCAGCGTATATTTTGCACATCTATATAAACTACTAATATTAAGCATACACAATCCAAAATTCAATTGTATTTATTATAATCAATCGCGGCTTTTAAATCATATCATCACAGCATCGCATGATTTATATTGCTACTATCCATTCCGTACACCGAACAAAGCATATTGAAAGATCATGCTTATTTTTTTCTTCATCAGTTATAAAACATTATGTTATTCTAGTCGTAGGATATTTTCTTTATTACCAAACACCAAAAGCAACCATCCCCATCAGCCATATGATCAACAGTAAAGAATACGTAGTAAAGCAATAAATTTATTTCTTTTGTAATTTGTTCATTTGGTTTCTCACCGGAATTCTAACATGCTCTCATTGACCACAGGATAATACATTCCTATATTTACATAATTTTTAGAACATTGACTGGAGGTCATTTGCAACCATGTCGACAGATTTCAGGGAATGTCAAAAACATACAGGACGATACTACTATTCATTACCCCATGAACCCCTCTTTCAAACATTTTTATTGCCAAACAGTCTTGTTTCATACTTGACCAATACTATAGCTCAACCTATTTCAAGGAATGTGATCAATACAAATATAGCAAACAAGATACGCATCAATTGAAACTAGATTTGT
>NW_027137832.1:2487654-2522375 GCF_000149305.1 Rhizopus delemar RA 99-880
TGTTCATTTCTTTCTAGATTGACCCTTCTGCTGAATTTTTCCTTCACATGAAGTAGATCTGGACGACATTAGGTCAAGCAATTCCACTTTGCAATACAAAAGTATATATATGACAAGTACCTACGAAGCGAATAGAAATGAAAGAGAGAGAGAGAAAGAGAAAGAGAGAGAAAGGGAAAGAGAGAGAAAGGGAAAGAGAGAGAAAAAGGAAAGAAGAAAAAGAGAGAACAAAGAAATAGGGATCGACAACAATGTACCTTAGTTGATTTCATTGTCCGTCAATGACAGATAAGATCACGTGGATGATATTGACCTTATCGGACATTCGTTTATCCATGACCGTACTTGACCTTGTTTCCATTTATGGGTATTCTTATTTTCCTCTTGCTCATTTTTTTTCCCTCTTTTCTTAATTATTCTTTAATTCATAAAGACCCTTTTCTTCATATTCTGTAGTCACTATACCATAATAGAATAGAATAGAATAGAGAACAAGGCTTTGTTTGTGTTTTTACTTTTTCTTATAGACTAATTAGTTTACATCGGAATACTTGGTTCACTAGTCATAAAGCTTTACAGCATCTTATAAAAACTCCACTCAAACAGTCTTTTGTGTACATGAAAAGCAACTAAGCCGCATATAGAGATAGTATAGAGAAATAACATAGAGAAATAACATAGAGAAATAGTACAAGGAATGTCTTTGTAAATGGGGGATTTATTAAAAAAGATATAGATTGATCAAGTATAAGACCATAAGGTTGTCACTGAACAGTCTCATAGTGACTGATCTCACTGTCCTATTACTTGTTCCATCACTTCTTACCTTGTTTGATATATATGAATAATAAGCATGTACAGCATCGTTATGGTCATCATAGGCAATAGAGGATAAGCTCTACACGATGATTGTTGTCTATTACTGTATCGTACCTATCTTGTCATGTAAACTTGCTATTGGATGATCAACATTGATGGTGACTTGTAAGTAGCTGGTTGTCATGGTGAAATCAGGTACTCATAGTCTTGTATCTCTCCTACTTTCATAATATTGTCATAGCAAGTAGGTCTTGACTAGATCCATACATACACACACACACATATATATATATATATATACCCATGGTTGATCTATCACACAACCACTCTCACAAGCACAGTCCTCTCTCTCTCTCTCTCTCTCCCCTTTCTTCTAAATAAACTATTCCTTTGATGTCTTCTTGTTCTTGTTTTCTTGTCTCTGCTCTCTCTTGCTTCGATAGTTTGTCCTTTATTCTACTTGGATTCAAAAGCATACAGAATTCTATGTATGATCCATGACAATTACTTTGTTTATAATGATATAGCACATACTTTTATCACCACCACCTCCATCTTCTTCTTCTTCGTAGCGTTATTCATCCCATACTATCTCCTTTCTATTGATCATTATCACATTTCTTATTTCTATTGACTAAGGTTACATTATACTTAAAGTGTTGATCACTGCTATCTCTCTGTTCTCTATACTTATATTTCTATCTCTATTCCTTACTTTTTGTTTTCTTCAAATTATATGGTGATTTCAGTAGACAAGTGTCTGTATTCCTAAACTAAGGCTTTTCTATCGCTCTTCTTTTTTTTTTCCCTTCCTTCTCCTTTTTGTTATTTTTCTTTAACTCCCTATCTTTGGTTCATGTGTAGTTTCTAGTCTGCTTGTTGAGCTGCTCTCCATTGCTTTTCGTATAGGAAGAATAGGTCTGGTAACATCCTTCATAGGTTTGCTTTCGTCGATTGTTTGCTTATTTTCAACTGTTGATAGATTATTAGAGAAAAGATCCTTTAGAAATGTCTATGACTACACTTGACTGTTTATGTCTTTGGCTGTAAAGTAAGCTTTTTGCTTGTGTAAAAAGACACGGGATAAACACGAAAGGTAAAGAAGAAGAAAAAGGAGAGAAAAGAAAAAGGAAAAAGGAGCAAATACAGACATATTACTAAGCCATCTTTGTGCAACTCCATCATCTCAGCATCAAAGGTAATCAGGTAGACACAAAGTCCCTTTCTCTCTTTCCCTTCCTCTTTCCTTCTCTTTTATTTATTTATTGATGGATCATTTGTTTAAAGCATCGTCTTGTATCAAGCCATGTACATACAATAACCAAACACTTGCAGCTGTCTTTTCCCATTTTTATCATCTTGTGTCACTTACCTCGACTTGACCCTATTCTACACATATTCATCTCTTGAGTATCACTATCCATTGTTGCATAGTCAACTACCAGATACACTTCTCTTATAGACCTTTCTTTAGCTATTGCTTTTGTTTTTGTTTCGATAGATAAAGAATTGATGTTGCTATGACCTTATTTCCTCTTTAGATCCATTACTTGTCTTCCATTGTCTATAATCATTGCTGTTTCTTTTGTTTTCTTTTTTTTTTCTTTTTATGTATGTACATGTATATTATTCCATATATCTACTAGCATAGGTCATATATCCTATACAATATCACAACTGAAGCAAAAATAAAAAAAAGTCATCATAGGGTTACAATAAGGTTTGTAGTGATGAATACTTGTCCGGCTTTTCTTTTTTCTCTCCTCTTTCTACTACTACTATTGGTACTGTTATTATTGCTTCTGCTTAGACTGTCTATTGTGAAACTATTATGTAGAGAGTGTCCTAACTTTAGAGTGTGGTCAAACAGCTTTGTTAATTATTCCTCTTTCTTTTTTTTTTTTTTTTTTTGTTGCTCTTCTAATTACTAAGTTAAACCATATTTTGTTGTGCATATCCTTCTTTTTCCTTCAGTCGCTCTGTTACAGTTGGCCATTTGTTTTATTAATGTTAAACTGCTTTTGAGGTTGCTGTGAATTATAAACAGAAAAGAAATAAAAATTAAAATGGAAGCCCTGCTATAGAGATGGGATTGGTTGTAACTCCTTCCTATATGCACACCATAACATATGCCATACAACATAGTATTTAACAGCTAGAGTAACTCATAGCACTCTTCAGTCTGACAGCCTATAGGGTCGTATACTACAGTATTATTTAGAGTACCTTGTATAATAGTATGATCATTGATGAAAAAATGCAATTACAGCGATAGATGGTCATTCTGGTATATGATTGGCTAGAGTGTATCGGAATAATACTAACCCGAATTATTAGCCTTGTACCTTTAACCCAAAAAAAAACCTCACAAAAACAAAAGGAAAGATGAAAAAGCACCACTTAAGCTATAACAACACTATACAGAACTGGTTGTATAGTGGAGAACAGAGTGACCATATACTAGATGTCAAGTCTCTTTTGATTCCCATCTTTAATTTCACGTTTTTGCTTGGCATCAGAAACTCGGTAACTTTCTTGAACTTTTTTTTTACAACTTTTTGCCATTCACAAGGGTATTCCTTATTGGTTATTTGAACATACTTTTGAATAAGCAAAGCATATAAAAATGACTGGGAAAAAAAATTACAAGAAAATGAAGAGAATACTTTATTTTTTTCAATACTAGAATACTAAAACATATATAATAGATATACACGTACTCAAGTTCAAATAATAACATTTTATCGCATCCATACTTAATAATCTTGGATTCTTTATTCATTGAACCGTTGCTAAAACATTGGAGTCTCATGACTGACTTTATTATGCTTGCAAATCCTCTTTTTTTTTTTTTTTTTTTTTTCCCGCCGATGCTATCTTTTAAAAGTAGATACTTTTTCCCAAATCTTTATTTCTTATAGGACAAGCACTAGTTTTATCCGACCATTATTTTTGATAAAAAAAATATATAAAAAAATATCACTTTTACTTTTCTTAACAAAAAAAAAACGCTTATCAGCAAAACTCAATAAATTAAACTACTCCTTAAAGCCATGTGTTTATTTGTAAAACTTAGGGCTTAAAAAGGATTAATTTGTTTTTGTGGTAACCGTTTTTCTTTTTTGGTATCTTCTTCCGTCAGTTATAGTTTATATCCTGTTATGATAATAGCTTAAAATGATAACATGCAATTGAGCAAAGTTAACCGATTACTATTGCTAGTTTGAATGTCTAAGCAGTTTTTGAAATTAATGGTTCTTTTTTTTTTCCTTTACACAGTCGTTTTGTTGATAAATAAACAAAGGCTAAGCATAAAAATAATGATTTTATGAAACATAATAATCCACACATTTTGAAGCCAGATTAGAGCAAACTTGTCAAAACTTGTTTTATAGTATTACGTGTTATCATATGTTGCATGAGAATATATTTTCAATCTCAATAGTAAACCCTATAAGCACGATACCGTTGTTCACAATTCATGTTGTATTAAAGTAGCCATAAAAGTCATGAAGAAAGGTGCAATACAAAGTAGAATACATGTCAGCACAAAGCTGGGTTTTGGAGAATGTTGAAAGGACAGGTCATGTCAATTTTTGTTATAAATTATAGTAAACTAGTCAAATTTGGCTTATTTTTAAACATTCCTAAATTCTATGTTTTTTGTTTTTTCATTTTTTGAAAATTGTAATAGATAGAAGGTAGAGCATCTATAGTATTTATTTAGGCATAAAAGGATACAATCTGTATCTTGTATCAGTTGTTTACTTTTATAAAGCATCTACCACTCTTCTCTTTTGTATATTGTTTTGTTACAATTAATTGACATTTGTTTAAGTTTTGCCTGATGGTTCTCTTTCAGGCTTCACGTTCTTTTACTCTTTTATTTTCTTTTTGGAATATATTATATGGCTTGTATTTGGATAGGCAATCGAAAAAAGGATGCGATATAAAAACAACGCAAAACATAAAACAATACAAAACAAAAACAAAAACAAAAATGCAATAAAATATAAGCTTGGTACGGTTTTTACGATATAAAGAACGCTACGCTGCTATTAGTTTTTATTCGTTTGCTACCTTCCTTTATTAATTATTCTATTAAATGAAACCATGCCTTATTCTATTCTCTTTCCTTTCTTTCAAAAGTAAATTGACAAGCTAAAGACATCAATTGGCTTGATAAGGTGAGGTTAGGTAAAAAAAAACAACAAGAATACCACCTGATTTTGATGGTATGTGCTATACTAAAGTTGGAATTGATAATATTTACCTCAAAACTTCTCATTCAGTCACAGAATGCAACGATTTGATAAGAGGTAAATACAAAAAGAAAAGTATAAAAGGTACCGTATCATTCCTCTTTTTTTTTCTTCATTCATACTTTTGCTATCCATTGTCTTTTGGTCTTCTGCTCTCAACTTTCTACAACTTGTTTTTGTTTGTTTTTCATTGGTTCATTGCTCTTGCTTCTTGGTTTATTATTCTTGTTTATTATTTGGAATTTGGTGTCTGTTGCTTGCTGTTCATTATTCAGTGCTTAGTGTTTGATGCTTGGTGTTTGATGCTTGGTGCTTGGTGATTGGTGATTGGTAATGGGTAATGGGTAATGGGTGTCTGGGGTATAGGGTCTGGGGATAGGATCTGGGGTCTGGAGTCTGGAGTCTGGGCTGAGTGTTTAAGTTGTATTATAGCTTTCGTGGGTTCTCCGGTTGTGCACGATGATCCTAGCTGGACTAGTAGTCGTGTGTTCGGTGGGTGATCAGATCAGCCTCTTCTCGGGTTCCCTCGGGTTCGCCGGTCGTAGGTGAACGTCCTTCCACGACATCACAGTTGGTCGGGCGACCTGATCGCGTGGTTCTTTCCGCAAATGTCACATGATGCATTACTGTAGGATAGGATCGTAACTGGCTGCTTGGGATGTCCTTAAGGACGGGGTGTCTCAACGGGTTCGCTTTCCAGAGACTTCTATAAGCTAACCCTTGTGAACAGGAGAGTTCTGGTAGCGTAGGTTTACAATAGGTCGCAAATATCCCCATCGCTGGCTGCTTCTCCCTGCATGAAAAAAAAAGAAGGCAGAAGGGTACCTATTCGACATGGCCTCCACGTGGCGGTATCTGGAAACATATCTTTTATGGTTTTGAAAGTATGGCTAACAATGTCGTAACTGAGTGTCTTGTCTTTTTTTCCTTGTCTTTGGTCTTTTTCTTTTTAATTTTTTTTAATAAACTTTTTATTTTTTTTTCACTGCAACTTTTATTTTATTTTTTTCATTGCAACTTTTATATTTTAAATAAAAATGTGATAAAGCTTTAACATGATTCTTTTCTTTTGACTTTGTTTCTTTTTCATGTTTATGATTGTTGTGACGATTCTTTAAAGAGATTTCTATAAAGTAGATTAAGATTAATTGTGATTGTCAACAAGTATGAAAATCATTATTGCTCTGTATCCAACTTGTTGCCGCTATTAAATAAAGACTTACAACTGACTGGTTATGCTTTATAAACATACTTGAAAGACTAACGATCCCTTTCGTGCTGTTGTTCAATCATTAGTTGGAATTAGATTTAGAATGAACTCTGACAAGTAATTAAGAATATTGTCATACTAGCAATTGCCTTTTTGACCTTTCTTTTTTCATTTCTTGTTTCATTTTGTAATTATGACTGATTGCAAAGATGAAATGAAATGCAAAGGAAAGGGAGAGAGAGAGAGAGAGAGAGAGGGAGGGGAGAGGGAACAAATAAGGAAATTCTGGAAAGGCAAACGTGTAACAATGATCACCACCAAATAAAGAAGACCCCCTTCATGACTTCGATGTGTATAGATATTGTTCTACTTTTGAGCAAGTCTTTTCTGACCTAAATAAAGAGGTCTTTCATTTTCTCCGCTTACTGAATATCTCTATTAGGTAAACAGGATATTCACCGAAGACTGACCCCCCCTAAAGGGAGTAGTACACGCGTAAACATTCAAGTACGTTTGTTGTACGAATAAAAATAACCCGCACAAAGCTTTTGTGCTCAGAGTTATAAATAAAATAGGTTGAACAGCATTTCCGTTACACTGCTTTTTTATTCTCTTCTTTTTTATAAAGAATTAAGCATTCGAACATTATAATCCTTTTGGGTTGATTACTATAAAAACAACAAAAGAACCTTTTCCACCAAAAGAAACATCTCGAATAGCATCTTTGTACCTGTCAGTTTCACTTTGCTTTCTTCTTGGGATAAAAACATGTTGAAAAAGATGGAAAAGAACGATGGATAGATACGAATAGAGCAAAACAAGACAAAGCTTAGTTGAGAGAGCTGACATAGGTTATAGAAAGCATGTACTCATTACTGCATCAAGTTAGAAGAAATACACAAGCAAGTGTACAAGAATAACTCTATCCATGCATGATGGTTGGTGAAAGAATCTGCTGAATAATATTATGCAGCAATAGTGTTTAGACTGGTGATATTTGGCAGAAAAAGGACATGACATTAACCCAGTTAGGGGAAAGAAGAAGACAGCACGTATGATGATATAAATGAAAGAGAGGACAATGAACACGAACGAAACAATACTTGTGCTTTATAACATCTAGATCTACCGCCATACATCGATTATGTTCTTCATGAACTGATCACCAATTACCCTCTCATTCTCTTTTCGATTAACCTTGACTGAACACCCCCCACTGAGTTTGGTCTCTGATGTGCCAACCCTATTTTGGATCAGTAGAAACCGCATTGTGTACAACTAAAGCAGTATCCTTTGTGTATCACACCTTCTTTGCCTAGTCAGATGTGCGCACAAGAACAATGGGACTATGTTCAATCCGAGATACGACAATTTACCCAACATTTTGCAATGGATCACACCCTCTGGCGTAAAACGTCAATGATGGCCTTGCAGCTTTCGCAAGGCGATTCCGACAGGAGTAGTTTGCAGTAGAGTCAGCAGTAGCTTTTAAAGAAGTGTATCATCAGGGAGATCAGTGGAACGCCTCGAGCATTTAGCTTGCAAGATAGACACACGATCCGTCGCGGATGGCTGTTGAACGAGATGGAGCATGACATTGACTGAGAACCTGGAGGAACCAAAGGTGCGACGGATACACTCCTTTTGGCAGGGCTCAAGCTTCTGGAGGTGATCAAGACTAAGGACGCTGACAACAAGATCGTATCCCCATTTGAGCACAGGCCCTTTGGATCTAGAAACGTACCAAAAGTAAGCGATTGAGCCCCCTTGGAATTGACTCCAATCACAATGACCTGACGCATGGTCTTCTTGGCCTTATTGTTGTTTGGTTGTACCACAGCCGCAGGCAAAAGCTTTATACCACTATTATCTTGAATATCCTGACTGTTTATGTACAACAACCCGTCAATCAATAGCAAAGTCGACATCTCAATCTCATCCAAGGATTTACAAATCGATAGTATCACCAAAGCCAAGATCAAAGGATTGAGCAATAAGAAGGGCTTACCTGTCAGCGACAATTGGAACATACAAAACACTTTTAAAAAGTCCAAAACGGTAAACAAGAGAATACGATCCTATGCTGATGGGCTAATAAGCACAACTTTTGTTTGTTTGTAGATTGGCAGTTCTGGCTAGTAGAGCATTGTGTCAAACTCGTATGAAAATGATAAGCCCAATACAATCATTGAAAAGAGTGTCATTAGAATCTACTAGTTGATATACGTCTGATGAGCAGGATATTGATTTGTATCCAAGGTTGCTAATGTATAATCATCTTTATATAGTCTACGAATCCATGTTGAAAAGCCATGATCCTTTTCGAGCGAAAGCCTAGGACGATATTCCGAATTTGACTTACAGGTAGAATTTTGGGGTTATGTTTTTGAAATCTCTCTTGGCCGAAATAGGCAGGTTGTCTTGAAATGATGAGTTGCTTGATTCTGTGGATCTATGTCTACTCGCTAGCTCTTTTTTTTTTTCGTCTATTAGGGGAGACACAATGAACAGTATCTGCAAGAGAATAGGATCGAAGTTCAAGTTGGATCTTTGTCTTTTAGTTCTCAAGGAAGATGAAACGGTTGCAGATGGGCGCCACTGAGAAAATGGCCAGGAAGCCAACGAAGGCCAAGTTCTACACGGATGGACTGAAATTCGCCGTGACAATAAAATGTCATTTGAATGCATTTCTGGTGTCGTTACCATATATGAAGCAGAGGTTGTTAATGTAAGTTTCCCACTGCTCAAATTATGGAGGGTTGAAGCGAAGGTGTCCTCTTGCGTTTGGTTGAAAAAGAAGTTTTCTTGTGAAAGATTTAAATTTGCTAAACTTTCTAAATCTATTTCCTCTTTTAATGTGCATATACGTCTTATGCTGTAATATATAATTCTTGAATATTCTTGAGGTCTTTGTTATTCTAGTGATTGTTAAAAAAATAAATGATCATCTCAAGATGCCTACTTTTGTGTAACTGATTATACTCAATGTTAAAGAGGCAAGATTTGAATAGATGTCATAAACTCTAAATCTGAAATATCTGTTCCGTGATCAATCCTTCGTAGATAGATTGCATTACTAAAGAAGAGTTTAATCTTTAGAATCTAACAAATTTAGCTTATCCTTCTTTTGATTATAGGCTTGGGTCTATACAGTTGGCCTGTGTTCATGGTGCCTACATATTTGGTGTATTTTTTTTTTCTTTACAAAAAGATGATAAAAAATAAGAACTGAATAGAATCAAGATATAAAAAAGATGGTTTCAATTGATAAGCCAAAAAACAGATTGATTCCACAAGACATACCGTTTGCTAAAGTGCCAATGATCCTGCTGTAAAACGAAAGTTACGATGCCCTCACCTCTCCAACCCCATGAGCGTATGCATTGACAATCATGGTAAATCCATAGCAAGTATTATTTAGAGAGATGGATTTAAACACAAGCTATAGATGGACAAGGTCACTTTGTCATCACGCATTCATTTTGTAAGCGGTCCAGACTGAAATTTTAATTCATTTTTTAGAAACTTAAACAGGTTTCCCGACCACTACACTCCCCTACATGGAAAACCCAACAGTGGATGGAGTGTGTGTGACTGGAATGAACGAGTGAAATAAAAGACAAGGTTATTTTTGAGAAACAAGCGGATGACCACTTGTTTGGATAACATGCGTTTATGAAAATAATATGTTTATAAAGCGTCAGATGCATGTTCTTTGATAGGCAACATTCTATTCTTTATGCATCCTTTTTTTGATATACACCGAATCTGTAGTCGAGATCCAAAAGCATCTTGAGTGCGTTTGTCGATTGGAACAACTGTCTTTGAGCGACGGCTTCCGTTTGCTGAACTGCTTGTGGTGAACCGGAGGGAGGGCCATGACCAGGAAGAGGAAGCCACTGGTGGAGGATCTCGTAGACCGTCAGGGTGACACCGAACTGAGGGGATGAACGGAAAATACGTGCAGGACCACCTTTGAAGAACGCCTTGAATCCTTCTTCTGCGTAAATCTTTTTGGCCGCATCAGCAATACCGCTGTAAGTCGTCTGGCCCTTGCGCGCTTCGACTTGTAAACGTGTCTTGATGACATCGGCTGGGGTGGTGAAGTAAGCAGCAGGCATACCGGCGATGGCACCGGCCATCAAGAGCTCCGATATGTTCAGTTTATGATTGGGACCTTCACGAAAGATATCTTTCTTTAAATGAGCATAAGCAGGAAAGTAGATGGCAGAGAACGGCACGTCTCTTAACAAGCAAGCAGCTACACCTTTATAAAGTCCAACGATACCCAAGTGCTTGACGATCCAAAGAGCAGAACGACGAGGTGCGTCAGGCATGTGTTTGGCTTGCTCACCTTGGATTTGTAAACGAATCTTGACGATCTCTAGAGGATTGGTAAACACCTAAGTGAAAATCGAGAAAACGTTCCCCTTCTGTCAGTGCCATCCAAAGACGATTCAAGCCACTTACCACTTGTGAAGCACCCGCCGCACCACCACCCACCATCTCTTGCCAGAATTTGATCTCTCCATTCTGTCGGCTGGTAAACAAACCTCGGACGAGGTCATTCATAGTCAACTTGATTGCTTTTTCAGGAGCGACACCCTAAGATCATGTCAACCCTCTCTCTCTCTCTCTTTCCTCCCTGCCTTATGACTTACAACCAACTGAGGCCCTAGACCTCTGTAGAGCCCTGTGAATCCCTCGTTCTTCAGCACCTTTTTGAAGCAATCCAGACTGTTCTTGTACAAAAGTTCGCCGACCACTTTCGATCGCTGGTTCTGCATCCGTGTCTTGACGAGATCGATCGGATACACCGCCGTCGCACCGACCGCACCCGCGATCGAACCCAGCGTGAAGGAGTAGGCACTGTCGACCATCTGCCAGAGCACGCCCCGGGCCTGGCCTTCTTTTGGGGGCAGGAGGACCGGCTGAACCGGTCCCGAGGGCGTCCAGCGAGGATCCAGCACACGCGCAAAATCCTCCATGCCCAAGAGGCCCGAATCCACACCGGCAAAATGAAAGAGCACGTCGACTTCCATCGGTGTCAGGGCCGTGTACCGACTGGCCTCGTGCGCATGTTTCAGAAAATCCGCCTTGGTGATCTTTTTTTCTTTACTCGCATCAATTGCCTTTCGAATCACAGACTCGACCATGTCAATGTTCCGAATCACATTGTGGAAGGCGACGACGGTGGCAAAGCTGACTTTGTTTCCCGTGTACAGGTTGCAAAGGGTCGGCAGGTGGTCAATCACATCATCCGAGAGTTTGTGTTTGGCCACGTCCAAAATGATCTTTTTAAAGTCCTCGGGTAAGATGAACCCAGTCTGGTCCTTGTCATAGTGCTTGAATTCCTGACGAAGACGTTCGCCTTGGAGACCCTTGATGAGCTGAGTGAATTCGTGGTAACTGAGTTCCTGGTGGCCTTCCTTGGAGCCAATGTACAGTTTCAACCAGTCACAATCAAAATCAAAAGGGACCGCCTCCTCTGGCATATGACTCGAGAGGACCTGCTTGAATTGATCAAAGGTCACCCTGCCCGTGCCCTTCACGTCAAAGAATCGAAAGGCGACCTCATACTCTGCATCCGGCTTGGCTATCAAGTCTTGAAAGAGAACAAAGTCATCCAAGGTGACCACACCCTGGCCCTTCCTATCCGCCAATCGGTACAGTAACTCGTATTGCTCTCTTTTTATCTTTTTGAAATCCTCGCCAGGTGCAACGGCCGCCAGAAAGTCATCTCGACTCATCACTCTCTCACCGTCCTTTTCTGCAGAGGCATACTTTTGGAATACTCGACGGTATTGCTCTAACCGACCGGGTTCACTCGCCATGACTGAAAGAGATAAAAAGAAGGAAATAAAATCAGGTTGGGCAAAATAAATAAGGAGTGGGGTAACTAAGGAAACACAAACATAAGCCAATAGAATAACCTGTAAACAAAGGAGATTATGTTTTCTTTTTTAAAAGCCCTTTTTTCATCTGCAACCTCAACCTAATCTTGCAATCGCTTGTTGTTTAAAAACCAATATTTTTTTTTTTCAATAACATTAGCTTAATTACAATTGGATACAGTAGACTATTTGTAAAATATCAACTATTTTTTTCAATCGTCTCAACATGCACACACAAACAAAGAAGGAGAGGGATGAATAGGATGCTTTTCATATAAACAACAAAAGTGATATTCAGTCAATAGTAGCCCATCTTTTTTTTTTTTGAATTTGATATACTATCTGCTGGACTAACATAGTTTGAATCATCCTATTGACTCGAATCACTGGTTTGATCATGGATGGGTGAACAGTTCATTAAAGATGATATCCAGCCCTTGTTTCTATTTGATATGAGCCAAATTAAAAAGTCTGGATGAATAGACAAAAGAGGATGATCCTATCCGATTTCATTTCTCGTGAAATCTTGCGAGTACTTTTAAAGTCAAAGTGGATTTGGGTTATTGTGGATGAAAAAGGGTATGGGTGGGTTCAGACCACGTTCAGGACCATCAACAAAAGACGTGAGATGTCAACTTGGTTCTTTTCAGATAAAATGTACATGGATAAGATCATGTTGAAGATAAAGGAATTTTATTGTCTAGTTTTACATAAAAATACCGATTCGTAGTAAAATAAAACAAGTTGGCCTTCTTTTCTTGATAAAATTTGAGTTGAAAATGAGATGATTCGATTGCAAATAGGACAAGATGAATAGGGAAGGGTGATGATAGGGTTGTCTAATAGAAAATAGGTCAGAGGTTAATATCCTTCCTCTGTGAACGAAATAGGCAGTGGTGGTGTATGATGTTACTTTAGCAGCAATAAATCATCATACCCTCTTTCCATAAAACTAAATGCTCTGTGGATATGATTATTGTTTTAGCAGGTCATCAACATGATTTGAGAAAAGACAGCAATCGATAGAAAGTTGAAAAGTTTTATGCTCACGTCATAAAAAAATGGCTTCTTATTTTTAGAAACATCAGCAAAGACAAGATATCATGTCAATAATCTATTTAATAAATGAACAAACAGTAGGCGATTCCAACAAATAAACAGCCAACATAAAACTGGTCAAGGCACTGAATTGGAAAAAGAAGAGTGCATGTGGGTGAAAGGATAAAGGCTATTTTAATTATTGGCTCAAATAGGTTAATACCCTAAAACAGTCTCTCAGCCTCATTCACGTTTTCTATTCATAAACGTGTGCTAATAAAAGCTTCTTTTTTTTCTGCATCATCATGCAATGTATAGCCATTTATTATTATTTCCTTTTATTGTCTATATTTAAACCTCATTTCTTTCTTGTCGTACAACAATCTATTTAGAACACACAAAAGAAGGGTTTAAAACGTGTGATGCGTTGTCATTGTTTCCAAAAATAATTATAGACTGTAGCTCAAATGCACTCTTACCTACTATCCCTTAATTATTGTAACCAGCTCTTAAATATCCTCTCACCTCTCAAACTCTATTCTACACCAAAGAAGGTCTTCATCTATCCTATTGAATGAACCGTTGATCATCTATTTTTTTGTCATCAAACCGAAAACGGTTGCATGCTTCAGTCCTTTGATGTCCACCGTGTCAGGACTATTTTAGTACAGTTCGTCTTCATAAAGTGAATTTCACTATCCTGAAAAGGCCCAAGCCTCTTGTTGAGTTTACACCACGACAAAAGAGGACATGAATGAAATGGCATTGGAAGAGTGAGAGTGAGAGAGAGGAATGCAGAGATTGTTCACAACAAAAGCAAGGATGTAAAGACAAGATGCTTTATGAGTAGCCAAGTGTAAGAATAAGATGAGATTCACTGTGAACACGGCCTATCGACTGCTGAATAAATTCAATGTGTTCAGTGACCTTTTTGCTCAACTTGCTTAGAATCTTATCATAAATAATCTCCATGAGCTCCACATCCACAGCAACCATTCACCCTGTTGTTGTTTTTTTCTACATCATCCAATCCAGTCGTCTGTGTATGCACTGTTCACCATCAGCCATCGTTTGCCAAGCTTGACGAGTTTAATCCCTGGTCCTTTAAGAAATGACATTCAAAAGTCAGATAGACAGGATGCCCTTCTTGATGTCTTGGCCTTTTATTTTTTTCACATCCTTTTACTTGACTTCCCAAGAGAATCATGTCATGCATTCCAACTTGTCCGGACCAACGCCTATTAAACGGTCCGCACCAATCAAACGTCTTGATTAAAAACCACGATGTGCAAAAATATAAAAAAAGCTGGACTTTATTGTCTGGCCTATTTCAGAGGCAAGCCAACACATGGTCAACCTTCATTTTGACAGCTAATAAAAATAGACTAAAATAAAACGCAAGAGGGATCGTTTGATCGAACCACATGTGTCTAGGTGCAAGTGTAATGTGCCATAGTCACAAAGATAGAAAAAGACACTCTCTTTTTTTTTCTTCTTCTTCTTTTGCTATCATTCCAATGATTCAATACATCAGATCTTTACTAAAAATAAGAAAAAAGGGGAGTAAAGGATAAATGAGGGGGGGAACAATAGAAATAGAATGATTCATTACTGCTTCGTTTATTGTTTTATCTGATTGGCCCCTGTTGTACTTTATAAGCGGGAAATGAATGCATCTTGCACGTTTTTTAATAAAAATAGAGAAAGCCTTTGGGTATTTCGCCACTTCTTTATATATCTATACATGTGAGGCGTAATACAACCACGTTTATTAATACAAAGGGCGATCAATGCGCTTGGGATTACACAAACAGAAAAGAATGAATATAAAAAGAACCAGAGTAGATCCTCTTCTTCCTTTCTCTCTCTCTCTCTCTTTTACTTTTCAAAGATGACCAGTCATTTATCGATTATCAACTCCAAAGGAAAACAAGTAAACCTGTTGAATGATGATAAAGAAGATAAAAAGAAGCGCAAATATCAGTGTACAGAATGTCAAAAGAGTTTCACTACCAGGTTTGTGACCCCAAATTGAAATGATGATTCATAAACTCATTTAAAGCAGTGGACATTTAGCTAGGCATTTTAGAATACACACTGGAGAAAAGAACTTTTTTTGCTTCTATCCTGGTTGTCCCAGCCGATTCTCCAGACAAGACAACATGATGCAACATTACAGAACGCACACGTCTTCTAAATCAAGAAGAAATCGTTATTATCACTACCATCGTCATCAAGACTATGATTATCATTATTATGGCACATCGCCCATCACTCCTCCTCAATCTTACCTTCACTCACCACCTTCTTATCCTATTCATTTGCCACCTTCGCCACCCTCTTATTTACCTCCATCACCTCCTTATCTTCATCTACCTCCCATGTCTCTCTCACCCACACAACAAAAACCATTTTTATTTCCCACAGACTCATTTCAATGTTATTCCTCATAAGCATCTCTAGACCCTCTATGTCATCTCTTTACGAACCTAAGCTTTATTCCCCCCCTTTTTGTATATGTCAGAAATTTATTTTTCTTATACCACATATTCCCCCCTCACACCTTTTTTATTATGAATTCAAGAAAGCAACCTGATTCATTTTCTATCTATTTTATATGCATGTTTTATTTTTATTTTTATTTTTTGAATGATTCTAAGTAATAAAAAGGAACGTTTCTTCTTCTCACAATCCCTAATACTATCTTTGAAATGAAATATACATCACAATTTAAAAATGCTTGTTATAACTTGTAATATATATTACAGTTTGTATGTTTGACTATTATATTCTATCTTGAAAGCACCAGCTATATACCTTTTTTTTGGTTAGTTAATAAGTCTATGTTGTTACTGGTCAACAGTTTTGCAATACGACCTGCAACAGGCCAGTTTTTGCTGTGTATACTGACAACAAACCAAAGGAAAAAATAATACTTAGAACTATCATTGTCTTCTCTTTTCTTCTAATCATTATTCAAAACGCGCATGAAAAGAAGGGGAAAAAAATCGAAAGTAAAATAAGAACCATAGAAGAAATAACCAAAAGAACAAGAAGAATCTCCATAAAAAAAAAGCCTGTGTTCAGTAGGGTAAGAGATGCAATTGAAGCTACCCAACTAATGCAACATGTATGGGCCGTTGACGTAAGAGGAACAAATAACAACAACGAAAATTATATCGGTTGGTACACAGTCTGAGCGTGTTAATCTTATATATATAATATGTGTGATCTATATAGGGAAGAAGTTCATTGTCTGTACCAGACGTGAAATATATAGCAAGATGTTACACTATACACTGTGGAAAAAAAAATTAGCGTACTTTTTAAATAAAAAATCACACACCAAACAAAATTAATTTAACACACATTTTTTAAAGAATTCACGTACTAAATGAAAAAAAATTGGCACATTTTCTAACCAAATTTGACAACTGTCTTAACCGTAGTTCTATTTAATAAACTTGCGCATTTCGCGTATACATTAATGTGTGAATTCTTTAAAAAATATGCGTTAAATTAATTTTGTTTGGTGTGTGATTTTTTATTTAAAAAGTACGCTAATTTTTTTATATAAAATGTGCGAATAATTTTTCCACATAGTGTATGAAGCCATAAGAGAGAAGCACTTCAATAAAATCCTCATATATAAAAAAAAAGCCATAAGAGAGAAAGTACTGTGACGCAGTTGGTGTAATTTTTGCGGAAGAAGGGATTCAGTCATAGGAGGGACCTCAGTCCCTGAAGATAAACAAAAAAAATTCAAAAATAGAAAAGCACAAAAAAATAATAATCATATAAATATCCCCTCTTATAACTTCACTTTAAAAATATCTTTTATCCAAATAAATATCGAGTTCCTTTTTATTAAAACTCTTTGATCTTTACTTTATAACTCAAGCAAGTCAAGTCCTTTGAAGTCAAATTATCTTCATCGTATCACTTTTATATTCTCTTATCAAGAAAACTCTTTATTACCTTTTACTGTTTGATCTACAATACAAGATCTGGTGGTCACTTACTACAAGCAAACCAAATTTATTCATTTAAACACAAATCTTTGATCTGAAATTCTTTTACACCCTAAAGAAAAGTCAAATTTACTTCTAAACTCTTAAGGCCATAACGAGAAAAACGTTAAAATTACAGTACATTGCTTTTTGTATATGGACATTGAAATCAACGCAACACGTAACATGCAGTTTACGTTAGAATCTGTTGATGCAATTACGAGATTCATAAAAATATCACTGAATGAACATCTTCGGATGTCATTTCCCTCTATTGAAATCGATACGAACAATGTTTTAGTGCTTCAAGCTTGCAGCGATAGAAAATTTTCAATACATGTTACACATAAAGACATCGTATTTGATAACCATACCTCTTCCTGTGCCTCATATGTCGCAGAATTCAACGCATATATAACAAAAGAGGTATACGAAGGTGTGGTTCGTATACGCGAGCCAGAAAACGAAGAAAGTGCAATGGACGAAGTTTACGTCAAACCTGTGCTAAGAGAAAATCCAAAATTTATTGGCCAAAGTGCTTACAAGTATGTCAATCATGATGCTGCGTGTACTTAGATGCTAATCCCAAATATAGGAGGAACCAACAGTTCAGAACGCTTGGATCATCAAAATTAGGTATGTCATGCCCATTAAGAATGTATGACGGTACTTTGGCGAGCTGGTCCACAGGAGGCTACAGTTTCACTACAAATGAATTTCCACAGAGAACGTGGTTGAATAGTCTTTGCACCAATGTACCAGAAGACAGAGACCCAATTACAGTCAAACCCAGTCAATATATACAATTCAGTGGTCCTAGAGTTGCATACAATAGAATATATAGAAATGCACAAATAGATGATATGATGAACATTGCCAGTCGCTTTTTGACAACAGACTCGGTTATAATTACGACTAGCACCCCCACCACCCATAACCAAATCTCTACCACAAACATTACTGACGCCAGGCATCACATCGATGTGTCACTTGCCAGCATGAAAATTATCCCTACCCGCCAAAATGAACTTACAATGATCATAGACGATAGTGGGTCGATAGTAGACGAATACGGTACAACAGTGCGCCTTTCACACATTGATTATGAAGAAAGAATATATTGTATGAGCTGTGAAACATCAATTCATGACGGGTTAATGGAAGGAATCGGCAAAAGTAGTGCCAAGATACTTATGACTAGGAACGGGGAAAAATACGTCTATTGTTTTAACTGTGGAACATCAATGTTCATTCTTGAATGTGGAGAGCAATATGGGTTTGTACCAGCCGATGACGAATTGATGTATTCAGATTATCCAAAATTGAATTTCAACGGCCAAGAAGATATCAATTTCAACGCGTGCTCGCGAGTGGTTTTCTTAGATGCACCAATGGGTGCAGGTAAAACATACGTAGCTGATGAATATACCAAGTCTTTATCAAGCACAGCTTCCGTGTTATCAGTAACTTTCCGCATCTCGCTTGCCCAATATCTTGCTTCACGTCTGAACCTCAATTCTTATCTGGACCCAAACATTTGGGATGAAACTGAAGAATCAAAAGTAAAAAGAGACAGGCTCGTCGTTTGCTTAGACAGCATATATAAAGTGAAAAAAAGACAATTATGACGTTGTTTTACTCGATGAAGGAACATTTATACAGTATCATTTTGTGTTTGGCACAATAAAAAACAATCTAACTGTTATATTGGATCATTTCAGATCCATTCTGGAAACAACTAAAAAAATAATCGTCATAAAACACCGTTTACCAGATGCAACAATCGACTTCTATTGTAATATCATGAACGTCGATTCAAACGACAGGTCAACTGTTACAAAAAAAGAAGTTTGAAAAACAAACCATTTTGCGGCCAACCAGAAGATGGTCAACCTTAATGAAATGATCACAGCAATGAATCAAAGATTACTTGGATAACTTCAATGCGATCGATAGAATGTCATCAGCACCGTTCATTGTGTTTTCAAGTCAAGTTGATTTCTGTTTCATGTTATATCAATTGTTTATAAGTATCGCAGACGAATATTTTGAAGAAGATGTACGACTTGCTGCAGTAGATGTAATCAAAGGCGTTTGGGCACAAGTGCAAAACAATGAATGAAATGCCAACTTTCTTCGAGACCCTAATGCGTATTCCATTGACAGTGACGTATTAATAGTAACCAATGTGCTTCAAGCTGGTCATAGCTTAGATCGACACGTTGTAACTAGTTACGATTTTTTATTCAATGACGTTCTGTCATTTAGGGAACAGTTGCAGTTTATATCTCGCCTGAGGCATCTGGATAGAACAGATGTGCGCTCAGAAAAAAAATGCTTGGTTAGAGGTTAGCAAATCAAACAGATCGGTGGCCTCTTACAACAAAATAAAACTGACCCTTGACTCAATCATGTCAAATACGCCCAACCAAAGTGACCAAACGATTATTACATTGATATTAGCTGCGGTGAATTCTGAAAGAGCAGACAGCTCCAACAGACATTCGTTCTTGTGGAAATCTGAATACAGATTATCAGGTGTAGACATGACAGACATATCATACAATGAAAAGCAGCATGTACACACAAAATACAACAGGGAATGGGTAAAAGACAAAATAAATTTTTACATCAAGGGAAAAAGTGCGAACAACATCAAAATACTAACGCAGCAATGGAATTACATTGATGAGTTTGACATGTCTGATCTTTTGCATGAAATAGTGCTTACAAATGTTGCAGAACTTGTAACATTACATGCAGACGCCAACACGAAGACGTTAAAAGAACGTATCAATTGCATCGATCAACTGGCATGATACAATGTAATTGTAAATTTGATACAAGCAAAGAGCCTCTTAACAGTTACAAAAATTGACAAATGTTTATCTCAATATTACGACTTCATTTGCTATTTAGACTATAAACTTTATGAGCTACATCCACACCAAATTGCTTTAAGAAAATGGTGGGAGTTTTGACTAAGAATAGAGGACAGGCGCAACCTCAAAAACGATAAAGTCTAAGACGATCCCCATGGTCGCCACAATTGTACAAGCAGTTGGTGGTACAACTACGAGAACTGGGCAGAGCTTTGCGCTGCATACTGAATGCTGTAGAGAAATTGTAGATGCAAAAGCAATTTTTTGAAAAACGATACATCACAAGGCAGCAAGCCATCCTTTACTCCTCACAGATTAATATCAAAAACAGTAGGCAAGGCTGGTTTGAAATTAGATTGTAAAAACTCAACTGTTCCTCGATTTCGTGACGTTGCAAACTCTTTGTGTATAGCAAAGACCCTGTTAACAGATGATCATTATTCAAATATTATACCTGTACTTCCCATTGGAATAGTACGCGAAGCAGAAGAATTGTGGAATGCAAACAAAGTCCCACCTAACAGTATATAGTACTAATTGTGCTAAACAAAAAAAAAAGTACAGTTGGAATTCCCTCGGTCTTAAGATTGATGCTTCATATTACAGCCAGATTTTATTTCGAAGCTCGAAACCTGAACCTAGTGTTGCTTTGTTTGATTTGACAGTAATGAGCAATAAATTACAACAATGGTGTTGACAAATAAAAAAAGCGCAGCTTACAAAGCTATTACCACATCTGGATTAGGTACGACATACAAAAGAGGTTTGCCTATCATTTTCCTAAACATTTTTTTTTTCTTCTTCTTCTATAAACTATCAGATAAAAATGAAAAGCAAGAATCCTCAGTACCATTTTACCAGTAAAAAGTATCTTCAAAGAGTTACACATCCGACGTTTGCCAGATTTGCTACGAAAAGCGAAAGTGAGGTTATTGAAAGATCTGCAAGTATCGCGTTTGAAGCTAGTCTCCAATTACAAGATAAATGGATCACTTACTATAATAATGTTATAACAGCCGAAAGGCCTAACATTCAAACTGCATCCAGGTAATTTTTTTTTTTTTGACTGCAGTACCAAAACTATCAACACGAATAATCAATTCAAAATAGAGGAAAGAAGACAGCAGCTGTTTTCCAAAGAATATTTATCCAAGCAAAAGCGTTGGTGAAGAAAAAAATGTTCTTATTAAACAACTTCTTAACCAGCTTCGTTATGTTTTGAAAAACTCACGAGCGCGAATCTCAGCTGCGTCTATCGCGGCAATTAATGACCAAGCTCAGATTTTGACCTGGCTGATGAAAAAGGATAGCATTACAAAAGAAAAAAGGACGACGAAAGCTATGTAGAAGAAGAAAATATTGAAAAGGAAGATGAAAATATTGAAAACGAAGGTGAAGATATTGAAAACGAAGATGAAAAAAATTATTTGAATTATACAGACAAGGTCAGAAGTATGGCCATAAAAAAACTATTAGATCCAAAATACACAATAGATTCCATGAATATTCCTGAAAAAGAACACAACGTCAGACATATTCTTTACAAAAAAGCTCACTCAATAATACAGCAAGAGAGTATTGACATTCTGTCAACTGAGCTATTGAAGCTCTCATTATCCAACATTCTAAACTTCACCAATCCAAATTTACGAGATATATATGAATCTTTGATCCCTACTGGTGAAATGAAAAACATAAATTATATTAGACAGCAAAAGAAAGATGAACTTAAATTTGATGATGATATGAACAAAATTATAGATGAATTACTTGATCAGCTTGAGATGTATACAACAACCAGCAATACAAACAAGCTGCATACGACAATTGACGAACTAAAGTGCAAAGAGCAGAACAAACGCTCATCAAAATACCAACTGTTGAGCGTAGTAGAGATTGTGTAAGTTTTCTTTATTGTTAGTTAAATACTTGTTGTATTTACCCTTCGATTTTTTTACAAGTATTACAGACCTTCATTTCTGGAATGGCGCTTCACCCAAGTCCGAGTTGGCCTATTTGAGGAAGTTTGAAGGATTGCTGGAATTGATTATGGATGATACTGACCTGATTTTGTCAGATGGCAAAAGTGTTTGCGTTTCGATAAGAGATTCATTGCGCAGTATAATAGAAGATGAACTGACTGAGTTTGGGAGAAGAATTGACTTGATTATTAAATGCAACCATGTAGGAGTCATTGTTGAACTATGCAGCATAGAATTTAAAAAACAAGATGCAAGTAGATCTATGATAATTAACCAACAAAGCAAAAATGCCAGAATCAACTCGTTTATCTTAAGCAGTATCAACTCCCTCACGAGGAATTCTAATAATCAAATATTGTCTTTCGATTTTGTTGGAAACAGCGGTTATATGACTCAGATGTGCTGTTATGAAGATGTCATGTTTTCACAAAAAATTACTGATATTTATATACCAACAGACACATTTGAATTGGATAGTTTGAGAAGTACATTGAAATATTTGTATTTATGGAAGTCACACCTTTTGAAGTTATCTGCTACAATAAGCAAATCTTTATACAGTAACAAGCGAAGGTATTCCCTTATTGAGACAAGCGAAGAAGATAGCAACAGGCTGTCAAGGATCTCCCCTCCCCCTATCCAACTCAACAATGTCTTCATGACTCCGCACAGAAAGAATACAAAATAAACATTGAAAATAAAATCTATCTATTCAAATTGTGTCATTACAACTAAGGCTATATGTGTTACCGAATTTCTTTACTTTGTTTCTTTCCTTTTACCAAGGTCCTTGTACATCAAATAAATGATCTTTATAAGCAAATGGATAGATGGAAAGATCCCATAGAGTGACGAGTGTTTGAAAATGTCACTAGTTTTGGCTGGCGAACTTGCTTTTTTCATTTTTTTTCTCCCCCATCAACATTTTTTAATCTAATAAAGTTGTGTTTCTTATATCATTTTGTAGCCCTCTGTAATGCACATCGAAAGGTAATAGCCTTATGAGAATAAATGTACATTTTCATACTCGTTGAACGGGAAAAGTATCAAGTTCAGTATGGATTTCAAATATCGCCCCTTTTTTTTATGGAGATGCTTCTTGTTCTTTTGGTTATTTCTTCTATGGTTCTTATTTTACTTTCGATTTTTTTTTTTCCTTCTTTTCATGCGCGTTTTGAATAATGATTAGAAGAAAAGAGAAGACAATGATAGTTCCAAGTATTATTTTTTCCTTTGGTTTGTTGTCAGTATACACAGCAAAAACTGGCCTGTTGCAGGTCGTATTGCAAAACTGTTGACCAGTAACAACATAGACTTGTTAACTAACCAAAAAAAAAAAAAAAAAAAAAAAAAAAAAAAAAAACGTTTGTTCACCAGGAAGGGATTGGATTGACCGAACTAAGGTTTTTTTTTTAAGCATTCATCGTTTCACACTATGAATCAAGAACATGTCTACCTTTGGATAGATGCCAATCCAATGCACTCGTCCCAAACCAAATCTGACGCCATCACACGTCAAGACGGCCGAATGAGAGGGATGCTTGATGGCAAGTCCAAGCGGGTGCGTGATCATGGGTTGGTATCTGACGCACACCCTGTTCACCTCCCTCCTAGCCGTGGACGATGGGCAGCTGTCCTATCGTTTGCCCCTTCAGATGATGTCTGAAAAAAACAGAGCTTTGGCCTGTGAGCCTACCGAGACCTAGACCCTCGGGGTCAGGACCAAGCAAGACCCTAAGAGGTTTCTCTCTGGACATCGATGGTTGTAGGACTGGAAGGGTGTGGATGAATGTTGCAAGTGGTATGATGGAAAGCGATAGGATAAGCCATGATCGATAGGTGCTGATGCGTTCAATGCAGAATACCCATGGCCTTCATCGTCCCTCCTTCCCTTTATAAACCAGTGGTCCACTGTTCCCCTTTATCTGAAATGCATGTTGTCTAGGAAAAAAAAAATAGGTCTAGCCAAAAGACATGCCCATGGCTCTATTGTTAAATGAGGAGGGGTGTGTGAAGAAGGATGCTTTGAAGCAAACTGTTTATTGAAAAAAAGATATTTACAAAAAAAAAGGAGGGGGGATGTGATTTAGCTTTGTATCCTTGTGATCAAGTGAACATTACTTGGTATATTCGAACGATAAGAAGGAGGGATTTCCTCACTATCATAAGCCGGCAAGAATTCTTCTTCACTGACCGGTTCAGGTTTTAGAAAGGTAGGTTTGGAATGAACAGAGGACCTGTTGTCGACCAGGCGTGAATAAGGTTCGAGTTGTCTGGGTGCTCTTGTACCGGGTGGGAGTGTGCCAAAGGTAAGAGGGGCATCCAACAACTTTTTTTTCATGTTCAGTGGACCATGGCGTACCTTGACCGTGACCACGAGTCGATACTCGATCTTGAGATGATTGGAGTAGGTCAGGGTAGGCGGGATCTCGTCTCGCTCTGGCATTTTGAGTTGAAAGGTGAGGGTGGTTGACGAAGGCAGTTTGGCGAGATGATGACTGGTGATGGTGGTGACCTCATTCCTTGAGAACGTCTTGTAGTTGATTTGATAATAGCGTTTGATATACGCATGGAGCTGTGAGATGCCCATGAGGTTGTCATCGGGTGAAGAGAACTGGATTGTGATCGGGATAGACAGAGCATCCTGATGGATGTTGTAAGCAAGGCGTGGTATGGACACCTTGGCCGACACGGCCTGACCGAGCTTTGTTTCTTCAATCAACGCATGCAAGTTTTTGACGGGCATGGTCTCAATAATAGGCTGGAACTGTAAGTGGACTGGCTTAGAGAGAATCGGCATCTGTTTGGGTCTCTCGACCGAGACAATCATGCTGAAGGCAGTAGCGATCAGATGATGTTGAAAGGTAGGTGGGAAATTGATGACGGGCATTTGACAAGTAAAGGGGAAAAGGTGTTCTCCTGTTTCTAATATAGGCCATGCATCACTGGGCACTTGGGCACCGACAGGAAATCCCCAGAGGATCGTACGAACGGCGAATAACCGATCGTCTGTCGTCTTTGATTTTTCCCAGCCCATCGCATCGTAGTTGACTCTTTCTATTCACAGGTTATTTTCATCCCAGCAGACTAAACAATGTTACCTGTCGCTTTAAATACGAGTTTTATGTGATGAACAGGGATGGGTGATGCAGCAATCAGTTTGACTACACCCTCAAGTACTGAACCTGGATAACAAATGGCTTGACCCTGTTCATTTTGATATTGCGGATAAAATAAAATCTCAAATTGAATATTGGAATCTTTATTTCCCATTAAAGTCGATATCATCTTACTGTTTCTCTGACTACGTTTATTGTAGTCTTCTTCTTTAAATAATATGGATGAAAGCAAAACAAAAAAAAAATTAAATAGAAATGAGTGCGGGGGAAAATAAAAGAGAAAAAGAAAAAGAAAAAGTGAAAGCTTATCTTTAATAGATGGATTCAATGTAATACAAAATAATTTCCTTTATTAGCAATCTTTGCATTCATTTAGTATAAAACCATAATGCAGAAAAGGAAAAACTATTTACCTTGCCTGTTGTAAATGAATCATTTTTAATCTTTATCCAATCATCGCTTATTTAATTCATGTGAGAAAAGAGATCCTCATCGTCATGACAAATGATGAATCTCCGAGGAAAAAAAAAAAAAAAAAAAAAAAGGAGGAGGGTTGTGCTAGTTACACTATGGATCGCATGATCATGCAACTTTGATAGAAGCAAAAGAAAGTGAGCCTGCTCAGGTTTGCATGACTCTTGTTTATGCAAATTACACGCGTCTCGACTTTTATTGTTTCAAAAAACGTGGAGTTCCCCCGGTCAGAAGGTGAACCTACTTGACTTTTCGGGTATTTTCTGCCCCTTTTATTGAAAATGAACATACTTTAAAAGAGAGCTTAAAAAAAATAAAAAAAATAAATCTATTCAACATGGATAGAGTACACCTAAGCTGATACACCAGCGGAATGTCCTCAAACAACAAGGTGAATGTGACCCTCCCCTCTTTTGTATCCACAAGTCAAGTTGCTTTAAAGTGTGGGGTCATGAAAAGAGAAGACGGAATTCTTTGTTTATCAGACGCCTTGTGAAGTCAAATGATCAAATGATCGACAATGTAATCCTTGACAGGTGTCTCTTTCAAAGTAAATGAATCAATCATCCCAGTTTTGTCATTTAGGAACAGTCGGTGTTATTGAATGGAAGATAGATTTTCCATTCTTTTTGGTTTGTTCAAAGTAAGTCTTGGTTTAATCGAATGACTTCTCTCACTTGAGCATCATTCCCTCATGATTTTTCTTTTTTCTCTCGTACTCTCTCTCTCTCTCTTAAACAAGTAAATTTGTTCATCTGATCTGAATCAGTGACACACACACATTCTCTCTCTCTCTCACATGAATTTCGCAGCCAAAGAGAGATAACACCATCCTATCACATTCACTGTCATCTCTCTCAGAGCTCTTGATGTCTTCCAAAGGATCAATGTCCAATTGTCTTGCGTTTTTTCTCTTCCTATCGCACTGTATTCCAAATAACAAAAGGATTGCCTCGTCCTTTGATGAAAGCCCATGCTGTCATTGGGTAGGGTCCTGTCAACATCCGCTTCATTTCTTTTGGATCGTATCACGAACTCTCTAATCGCCCACAAAAGACACATGATTTGATCGAGACCGAGGATGGCAATAAAGAGAGAATGAACCCACTGGACACCTTAAATTTCCTTTCCTTCACAGATCGTAGTCAAAGCAACCCCTCATCCTTTCCACAACATCCCCCCCCCTCCTCTTTTCTTGCCCCGGCCCTTTTTCTTTTTAATCTAAAGGGCCTAGAGGGGTTGCATTCATCAAGACCTTTTATGAAAAGGTGGTATTGATCTCGAATAAGCCGAGTGTTGTAGAGGAGGAGGCGGGCTTGTATAACTTCTAAGCTATGTATCTTATCAGCCACTTTTGTACATATCCCTTGATAGAATCATATGTTTGGTTTTTATGATGTCAACACTATTTCATCTGGAATGAATCAAAAGAGCCTTGGACTTGACCAGTGCGTGGATAAAGCTTAAATACAGATGAACGATAGAAATACCGAAAATAGAATTTGAAAAGTTATTTTTAGAGGCTCAAAGTCATTTTTACCATCCTCATAGGTTGATATCAATACAATTCTTCAGTAGCTTATTAGCTTTTTCAATCAAATTGCGTGTTTTAAAATAGAAAGTTATCTTCTTCCATACGAACAATAACAAAAGTAATGTTTCATGATATACGAGTAACAGCACCGCTCTTTCATCCAACCTGCAACTTGTAGCCAAACATAACCGTATTCGTCCTCCTGGCACAACATCTTCCCATTGACCCACACAAGATTTATTCAGTGTCAGATAAGCCTACAGTGCCCTTTATACATCAGAATGAACAGGGTCCAACTGGAATCGATGGAATAGAATCAAAAAGTTTGATGAAAAGTTGTCATCAAAAGAAAACTTGTTTTTTTTTTAAAAAAAAGAAAAAAGGCTGTATTTCCTCCTTTGGCATTCGAGAATAGTTACAATTCTGCAACACGTTTAGGAATGGATTCAACTGTAGATTAGATGAAGATCAGACCACTCTTTATACATTAAATTCCTCGCAAGTTAACAATCACGGCCATCTGCGCCATGCTCCTAATCCTATCCTTCTTCATACAGTACCTTGTAATCGATTGAAGTGACATATTCTCCACCCTCCCTGTCTTTGATGATAGGAGAATGTACAAGGTAGTGATAATTATACCAAATATGAATTTGCTTTCGCTAGGCATCATGTTTATGTGAACAACCCCATCTAAAACTTGAAACCATTTTAATTTTCTAGTTGTCCATTTTATACTTGATCGCGTAGAAAACCAACGTATCCGATTGCTTGATCTCTTTTTTATTGAGGGCATAAAATGAAGAATGCACTCTTTGCTATTCATTCGTGAATAGGATAAAGTAAGCAAAACGATCCTAATGCTTAGTGCTCTGGCGATCTACAGTCAAATAATTATTATTATTATTATTTTTTAAAAAAAAAGAGAAACTTGATGCAATCATCGCCTTTTGTAATCTTCACAACATTACCTTTTCTCACGTATAGAAATTCTGTCTGTTTGTAAATAAACACTTGCGTTTCAACCCCGTCCACTATCCTTCATCCATCGCATTAATTATGATATAGAAAATACACCAAGGAGAACAGGCTTATGTTTCAAATGTACTGTGATATCTTTTGTTTTTGGTTGCTTATAGTATGAAGTAGAGTTGACTGTAAAGAGGTTTGACATGGACCCAAAGTTTTGAATAGTGTTTGGCTTCGAAGGTAGTAACAGATTGGGTATAAAATCACTAGTAATCAATAACTACCAGACCTTGTCAAGTAGGTCAAACTGTTTAGAGAAAAAAAGTATTAAAACGAACAAAAAAAAAAGAAATTGTCATGCAGTGTATGTTCCAATGGAATCCTTGGTTTGAAATGAAAAGACAAAGTGTTTGATTTAGATATTGATAAAACCACAATAAAAAAAAAAAGAGAAACGAGAGAGACATGAACATTTGCATGCTTTTGCCTTTGAATTGCTTTGCGTGTTGGCAAGTTCATCACTTGAATTCAATCTATAAAATTGAATTGAGTGGGTTGATTTGATATGAAACTAGTGTTTAAGTTAAACTGTATCAGCATCACCGTCATTTTCACTATCGTTATCGGTTTTGCTATAGCAGAGGCAGACGAGCAACCGAATGGGCAGAGAAGCATAGGACGAGAACACATCAATTGTCGACACTGTCGTATTTTTCTTTATTAAATACATACATGTCGTGTGTGATCATTCAAGATCTTCAATGCTATACAATTTAAAACTATTTCTCTATAACACATAGTGTTCTATAGCCATCACTGCACACAAAAGACTCTAGTAATTTACACTGTGCAATTTTGGCTCCTCCATTATTAATTTTATATAAAAAAAAGACATGGTTTGTATTGAATGGGCTTTTCCTCTCTTTCTCTCTCCTATCTTCACTCATTAGAGGTTCAAGAGACTCATTGATTATCAAGTTTCCTTTTCTATTTTATTTTCACTTTGAATCGGCTACAAATGACATGCCAATATCACTGGCACTCATATGATGAAGACAACAGTGAGTTTCAGAGTAGGATGTATGCTTAAATCAAGAGATATAAACATGCTCAAAACCCTGCTTACCAGACACCCTTTGAAAGTCACGAACAGTACGAGCCTTGTTGCAAGATGGGCTGTCGGCCATCGCGATAGCACAGAAATCAGAAAGATTGAGTTGGATGCTATTATTTCCATTAGACAAGATGTACAATTAAAGGCATCAGAAACATAACTTGCTCTGCATAACTTGACGCGAACAGTCGGATTAGAGGTAGTTGCAGAGGCGAGTTTTGCTTGTAGTTAAACAAGTGGCTCGGGTTAGGTTTGTGTGATTCCTTCAGATGGCCATTTTCAGCTCTTAATGCCACTAATTGCTGAATTAGTCCCTCACAGTCAAAAACACCCTGTTCAAGCTTTTGGAGCTTGAACAGATTTTGGACAGATAATGTCAGCAAAATAAACATTGCTTTGTAGCGCAGAATTAAGTTTGTTGTTCTATACTCCAACAGATGGAACATTACGAAATGTTGGCAAGTTGAAAAAAAAAAAAACTACGAGTATTGATCCTAGTGGTTCGAAGTTTGGGGAGGCATTGGTACTGTGTTCAAACGTATAGCAAATCATCAGTTAACGAGCGGAAAGCACAAAGAAAGATAAAAGCAGGTGAGAAACACATAATAAATAAGCATGGCATTATGAGTACGAACAAGAACAAATTAAACGGTGAAAAATCAAATTCTCCAAAAACATACAATATATTATATCAGATGTCCGGACCGCATTTTTCCGGACCGGAGCATTACCAGATATAGCATATTAAAAATTAGCACTTTTAACGAAAAGAGGGATTAGCTCAGCGGTAGAGCGGAAGATTGCAAATCTTTAGGTCCCGTGTTCAATCCACGGATTCCTCTTTCCGAAATCCAGTTTTGACTGGGTATTCGTTGTTTTTCCTTCAGAAGGAGCTAATATTTTTATTGTTGCACAAATAGAGTGTAACACTGTTGTAGTGTAGCACAAATGATGAAATTTTAGATCAAGAGAACAATGCTGATCACAAGAATAATTTTGATGTCCAGCGACATTGATGTCGTTCGACATAGATGTCAAACAACACAAACAATAAGCCACGCCAATTTTTATATAAATAAGATGAATAATTTTAAACAAAATAACATTATCCAATTCAATAAATCAAATCTTCTTACACTTAAAAAGCAATCTTTTCTTATTGGATCACAATAACCTTTTCTTTTCTTTTTACTTTTACTTATTCTTTCTGATCTGATACCCGAGTTATCACAAATCAAGAAAGATCCCTTTTATTTTTATCGTTTATCAAACAATCTTATTCTTAACCTTATTGATCTAAAAAGATCTGGTGGTCACTACTCAAAGACAATTTACTCTAAAGAACTGTTAAACGTTCAATCAAGTTACCTAAACTCAAGTCATTCAAGACTTCAAACCTCAATTTAAACAAATCTACATCACTTTAACACAAGCCAAGTCCCAAGTACTAACAAGTTACAGTAGTAACAGCAGGTCAAGTCAAGCCACGGTCATGGTTACATTGTTGTACCTATGATTATGAAGATGTGAACTCCGAAACTACTTTCAAGCTTTAATTTTTGACGATTTGTAAACCACTTTGCAAATTGACATTATTTTACCTATTTGACAAAATTTTAACCATTTGATATATTTTTTACCTTTTGATATTTTTTTAACCTTTTGATATTGTGACGCAGTTGGTGTAACTTTTGCTGAAGAAAGGACTCAGTCCTAGGAAGGAGTCAGTCCTAGGAGGGACTCAGTCGTAGGAGGGACCTCAGTCCCTGAAGATAAACCAAAAAAAAATTCAAAAATAGAAAAACACAAAAAAATGATAATCATATAAATATTCCCTCTTATAAATTCACTGAACTGGACTGAACTTCACTTTTAAAAATATCTTTTATTCAAATAAACATCGAGTTCCTCTTTATCAAAACTCTTTATTTTTATTTTATAACTCAAGCAAGTCAAGTCCTTTGAAGTCAAATTATCTTCATCGTATCACTTTTATATTCTCTTATCAAGAAAACACTTTATTACGTTTTACTGTTTGATCTACAATACAAGATCTGGTGGTCACTTACTACAAGCAAACCAAATTTATTCATTTAAACACAAATCTTTGATCTGAAATTCTTTTACACTCTAAAGAAAAGTCAAATTTACTTCTAAACTCTTAAGGCCATTACAACAAAAACGTTAAAGTTACAATATTTTTTTAACCTTTTGAAATATTTTTTAACCACTTCAAGATTTTTTAATCTTCGTCAATATTTTTACTTTTTGTAAAAATTGAATTTTATATTTTTTGCTTGTAAAAAGCCTAGCTTTTTATTCTCTTTTTGAAAAACTTCACTTAGCTTGACTTAACTTGACTTTTTTAACAATATAAATGTATTTTATCAATAAACCAAGTATCTTTATCTCTGAATCTTTTGGTATAATACTCTTAAAACACAAGCAAGACAAGTCCCTTGAAGAAAACTATCTTCATTGTAAAACCTTATAATGCTCTTATCAAGTTACCTGATTATAAAACAAGTCTGATCAACCTAACAAGATCTGGTGGTCACTCACAACAAGCAAAACCAATATCAACACTTAACTCAAGTCTTATTTTTATTCTCTTTTTATCAACTTTATTCTATTTCAAAACCTTTAACTTCTACAAGCCATTAAATGAAGAAGAATTACACTGTAGTAATAACAAGGTCAAGTCAAGCCACTGTCATGGTTACATTGTAGCACAAATGACGAAATTTTGAATCTGGAGAACAATGCTGATCACAAGAACAAATTTTGATGTCCAGTTATATTAATGTCGGTCAACATAGATTGCAAACAACATAAACAATAAGCCACGCCAATTTTTATATAAATAAGATGAATATTTTTAAACAAAATAACAACATCCAATAAATCAAATCTTCTTGCGCTTAAAAAGCAATCTTTTCTTATTGGGTCACAATTACCTTTTCGTTTCTTTTTACTTTTACCAATTATTTCTGATCTGATACCCGAGTTATCACAAATCAAGAAAGATCCCTTTTATTTTTATTTTTTATCAAGCAATATCACTCTTAACCTTATTGATCTATAAAGATCTGGTGGTCACTACTTAAGCTAAATTACTCTATCAAAAGAACTAATAAACGTTCAATCAAGTTAACTAAACTCAAGTCATTCAAGGCTTCAAACCTCAAACTAAACAAATCTACACCACTTTAATACAAACCAAATCCCAAGTACTAACAAGTTACAACATTGTGACGCAGTTGGTGTTGTTGTAACACACAAAAACAAAAGAACGAAATTTAAATCGTTGCAGTTTATAACTACCATCTTATACTATACAACAACCGACTCTTATGTTATAACAACCATCCAAACTACCAATGTAATACACGGAATACTAAAAAGGAAAATTACAACACTATGGTTATAGGAGAGATACTATCTCAATAGCAAACGAAGCTATGCTAGTAGCAAAGGAATTCAAGGACAGCAAAGAAAAAGAAGAAAACAAAAGAAAAACCAAAAAAAGCACAAAAATTATGAAAATCAAAAACATATAAATATCAGTGCCTTTTTATAAATATTTCAGTTATTATCACATTACCTTACCTTATCACAATAAATATCCTTTGAATCCAATTATCTCTTTATTCTATTTGTATAAATAGGAAGAACAAATAATCCTTTGAAACTTGTATCCCTTTGTAAATCCCTATTATTTTATTTTTACTTTGCCTTTTTTATTCAATTCAAGTCTGATCAAGGTCATCAGCCTTGTACAGGTACTTGTCATCTTTATACAAGTCATTTGTCTTGAGTTGCTAGGTCATGGATTCTAGCTGTGCTTTACCATATTTAAAATATGTTTTGCATTCATTTGCTTTAGCTTTTTTTAAAAAAAAGAATATAAGAGAATGTTACTGAATATCGTTTCTCCATCAGCAATATCTTGGAATGTGCATTTTACATTATTATGGAAAGTTTACAATATATGATTTTTTGCTACAGTCATCCAAATCATACGGAAAGCTCACTGAAATAATTCTTTGAGCAGAGTCCTGTGTCGGATGAGATTGTCATCAATCAAATCCAGAAAGAGCTATTAAAATATCTGCTTACGGTTCTCTATGTTGATATCGTTTGTATTTTTATATGTCATTGTTTCATACGTTTAAATAGAAAACTTTATTTAAAATAAACCTCATTTAGGCGCATGGTATTCAATGTATATATCACTTTCGCCTGAGGCAGATATAAAAAAAAAGGTAAAGGAGGCTAAGAATCCTTTTGGGATCAAAGGTAAAAATGATATAAGCTGATGAAAAAATGGATTTAGTAGAAAACAAAGTTAAAGGAAGGAGAGGGGAGCCAATTGAAAAACCTTTGCCCGAGATGAGATGGCGGCATAGGCGGATTCTTTGTATGAAGTATGTGGTTAGGTTCATAAAGGATGGTAAAAGCGGTTGGTTAAATACGTTGCTCGTTTATCCATGGAGTCTATACATGATCAATATGTCCTGTGTGGTATTTGTATGGTAGGACAAAGTTATACGATACAAAGTATTCAAAGTCAATTGGGCCAGAATAGACAAAGAAGTGGATAACAGCATTGTAAATGGAGGTCCCGAATTTCATATTTTAGCTACGCTGTTATATTTCCTTGTTTAAATAGTATGTTTTACGCATTACAGGAGTGAAAGTTCTTGTTGGACATCTCTTTATATCTTTTCCACTTGAAATTAACAACAATAAAGTGTTTGTGACTTGAAGGCTCAATATAACTGCTTTGAAACAGCCTTCTGAAACAAGACTAACTTTAGCTTATTCTATGACAAACTAATGTAGTGTCAATCAAAGACCTAAACACGCCAAAAATCATTAAATTATCTAAAGTATATGCATTTTTTTTTTATTAATAAACAGAAGTTCATTTTTTTTTTCTTCTTATTCTGTATACAACTCTGCACCTTTGTTTCATCCACAAAGAAAAACAAAAAAGGAGGAAGGCACAGTTTAAATAATTGTGTTATTTTTAAAATAAAAAAAGGGGAAGTAGCTATTTAAAATCAAAAATGAAATTATGCAACATCCTGATTTAACACACTGGACTCAGGAGCATGTTCTTGTAAAGGCGTATATTCTGTATTTTGTTCTACAGACAAAGGGGCAGCAACAGAAGCAAGGACTGGTTCTTCCTTCATATCTAAATGAGTCATTTCTTCTCTTTTTTCTACCAATGGCTGCTCTATTGTTCCATCCAACTGGTGTGGTTCCTCTTTAGGTAGATGCTGCTCTGCTTTCACTGGCTCCTCCTTCTTTTCTACAGGATCAATCAAGCTCATTTCCGCTGATGCATCACCTTCAGGTGATTGTTCTTCAGATGCATCCTTCACTTCACTTTCAGCTTCATCAAC